>NC_142260.1:14190990-14379480 GCF_052056855.1 Sturnus vulgaris
CTGCGGACTAGCGTCCAAAGTCAGGGTCCCACTGTTCCCTTTTTCGTCAAGTTTTTTATACCTTTTTACAAAGTAGTCCACGTGCAGAGGTACACATTCTTCAAGACCATACAGATACATAAATCTTGTAGATATCATTCCTAAAAGTTATAAATTTTGCATGCTTGTCTATTCAAAACTATAGGCTACCCCCCTTTAATTCCCCCTTGCATGTTTTCCCATCACCAGAACCCTTTATTTATTATTATACTTTAGCCTTATCCTGAAAGTTTCTAGATGTTCTATATGCTCCACTAAATTCTTTAATTATCTTTAATTATTGTTTCCACAGTCCCCAGCTCATTCCCAGGGCTGGTTCCCAGGGCCTGTCCGAGAACAGCAGTTTTCTAAGCATTAGCATGCCTACTACTATATCTACATTAGCCCTTTTTCTCATTATTTCAGTATCAGGATGGGATCCCTGGAATGGGATGGAATACCTAGAGAGGGATGGGATGGGATGGGATGGGATGGGATGGGATGGGATGGGATGGGATGGGATGGGATGGGATGGGATGGGATGGGATCCCTGGGATGAGATGGGATGGGATGGGATCCGCGGAATTGGATGGGATGGGATCCCTGGGATGGGATGGGATCCCTGGGATGGGATCCCTTGGATAGGATGGGATCCATGGGATGGGATCTCTGGGATGGGATGGGATCCCTGGGATGGGATCCCTGGGATGGGATGGGATTGCTGGGATGGGATGGGATGGAATGGGATGGGATTGGATGGGATCCCTGGGATGAGATAGGATGGGATGGGATGGGATGGGATGGGATGGGATGGGATGGGATGGGATGGGATGGGATGGGATGGGATGGGATGGAATGGGATGAGATGGGATCGATGGTATGGGATGGGAGAGGATGGCATGGGATCCCTGTGATGGGATGGGATGGGATCCCTGGGATGGGATGGGATCGCTGGGATGGGATGGGATGGGATGGGATGGGGTTGGATCCCTGGGATGGGATGGGATCCCTGGGAGAGGATGTGGTCCCTGGGATGGGATGGGATGGGATGGGATGGGATGGGATGGGATGGGATCCCTTAGATGGGATCCCTGGGATGGGATCCCTGGGATGGCATCCCTGGGATGGGATGGGATGGGATGGGATGGGATGGGATGGGATGGGATGGGATGGGATGGGATGGGATGGGATGGGATGGGATGGGATGGGATGGGATGCGATGGGATGCGATGGGATGGGATGGGATGCGATGGGATGCGATGGGATGGGATGCGATGGGATGGGATGCGATGGGATGGGATCCTGGGATGGGATGGGATGGGATGGGATGGGATGGGATGGGATGGGATGGGATGGGATGGGATGGGATGGGATGGGATGGGATCCCCGGCGTGGGATGGGATCCCTGGCATGGGATGTGATGGGATGGGATGGAATGGGATGGGATGGGATGGGATGGGATCCCTGGGATTAGATGGGATGGGATGGGATCCCTGGGATGGGATGGGGTCCCTGGGATAGGGTCCCTGGGATGGGATGGGATGGGATGGGATGGGATGGGATGGGATGGGATGGGATGGGATGGGATGGGATGGGATGGGATGGGATGGGATGGGATGGGATGGGATCCCCGGCGTGGGATTGCATCCCTGGCATGGGATGTGATGGGATGGAATGGAATGGGATGGGATGGGATGGGATGGGATCCCTGGGATTAGATGGGATGGGATGGGATCCCTGGGAAGGGTTGGGATCCCTGGGATGGGAATGCTGGGATGGGATGGGATGGGATGGGATGGGATCTTTGTATGGGATCCCTGTGAAGGGATGGGATCCCTGGGATGGGATGGGATGGGATGTTATTCCTGGGATTGGATGGGATCCCTGGGATGATATGGGATGGGATGGGATGGGATGGGATGGGATGGGATGGGATGGGATGGGATGGGATGGGATGGGATGGGATGGTATCCGTGGCATGGGATCCGTGTGATGGGTGGGGATACCTGGGATGGGATCCCGGGTATGGGTTGGGATCCCAGGGATGGGATCCCTGGGATGGGATCCCCGGGATGGGATAGGATGGGATGGGATCCCTGGGATGAGTTGTGATGGGATGGTATTCCTGGGATGGGATGGGATCCCTGGGGTGAGAAGGGATGGGATGGGATGGGATGAGATGGGATGGGATCCCTGGGATGGGATCACTAGGATGAGATCCTTGGGATGGGAGCCCTGGGACGGGATGGGATCCCTGGGTTGGGATCCCTGGGATGGGATCCTTGGTATGGGATCCCTGGGATGGGATCCCTGGGATGGGATGGGATGGGATGGGATGGGATGGGATGGGATGGATGGGATGGGATCCCTGCAATGGGATGGCATCCCTGGGATGGCATCCCTGGTATCGGATGGGATCCCTGGGATGGGATCTCTGGGATGGGATGGGATGGGATGGGATGGGATGGGATGGGATGGGATGGGATGGGATGGGACGGGACGGGATGGGACGGGACAGAATGGGATGGGATGGGATGAGATGGGATGGGATGGGATGGGATGGGATGGGATGGGATGGGATGGGATGGGATGGGATGGGATGGGATGGGATGGGATGGGATGGGATGGGATGGGATGGGATGGGATGGGATGGGATGGGATGGGATGGTATCCCTGGGATGGGATTTTTGCCCTATGCCCCAAACAGAACACAAACTAACAGAGTTAGTTCATGCAGTGCTTTATTCAGGGCCCGGGGAACCTGCGGACTAGCGTCCAAAGTCAGGGTCCCACTGTTCCCTTTTTCGTCAAGTTTTTTATACCTTTTTACAAAGTAGTCCACGTGCAGAGGTACACATTCTTCAAGACCATACAGATACATAAATCTTGTAGATATCATTCCTAAAAGTTATAAATTTTGCATGCTTGTCTATTCAAAACTATAGGCTACCCCCCTTTAATTCCCCCTTGCATGTTTTCCCATCACCAGAACCCTTTATTTATTATTATACTTTAGCCTTATCCTGAAAGTTTCTAGATGTTCTATATGCTCCACTAAATTCTTTAATTATCTTTAATTATTGTTTCCACAGTCCCCAGCTCATTCCCAGGGCTGGTTCCCAGGGCCTGTCCGAGAACAGCAGTTTTCTAAGCATTAGCATGCCTACTACTATATCTACATTAGCCCTTTTTCTCATTATTTCAGTATCAGGATGGGATCCCTGGAATGGGATGGAATACCTAGAGAGGGATGGGATGGGATGGGATGGGATGGGATGGGATGGGATGGGATGGGATGGGATGGGATGGGATGGGATGGGATGGGATGGGATGGGATGGGATCCCTGGGATGAGATGGGATGGGATGGGATCCGTGGAATTGGATGGGATGGGATCCCTGGGATGGGATGGGATCCCTGGGATGGGATCCCTTGGATAGGATGGGATCCATGGGATGGGATCTCTGGGATGGGATGGGATCCCTGGGATGGGATCCCTGGGATGGGATGGGATTGCTGGGATGGGATGGGATGGAATGGGATGGGATTGGATGGGATCCCTGGGATGAGATAGGATGGGATGGGATGGGATGGGATGGGATGGGATGGGATGGGATGGGATGGGATGGGATGGGATGGGATGGAATGGGATGAGATGGGATCGATGGTATGGGATGGGAGAGGATGGCATGGGATCCCTGTGATGGGATGGGATGGGATCCCTGGGATGGGATGGGATCGCTGGGATGGGATGGGATGGGATGGGATGGGGTTGGATCCCTGGGATGGGATGGGATCCCTGGGAGAGGATGTGGTCCCTGGGATGGGATGGGATGGGATGGGATGGGATGGGATGGGATGGGATCCCTTAGATGGGATCCCTGGGATGGGATCCCTGGGATGGCATCCCTGGGATGGGATGGGATGGGATGGGATGGGATGGGATGGGATGGGATGGGATGGGATGGGATGGGATGGGATGGGATGGGATGCGATGGGATGCGATGGGATGGGATGGGATGCGATGGGATGCGATGGGATGGGATGCGATGGGATGGGATGCGATGGGATGGGATCCTGGGATGGGATGGGATGGGATGGGATGGGATGGGATGGGATGGGATGGGATGGGATGGGATGGGATGGGATGGGATGGGATGGGATCCCCGGCGTGGGATGGGATCCCTGGCATGGGATGTGATGGGATGGGATGGAATGGGATGGGATGGGATGGGATGGGATCCCTGGGATTAGATGGGATGGGATGGGATCCCTGGGATGGGATGGGGTCCCTGGGATAGGGTCCCTGGGATGGGATGGGATGGGATGGGATGGGATGGGATGGGATGGGATGGGATGGGATGGGATGGGATGGGATGGGATGGGATGGGATGGGATGGGATGGGATGGGATGGGATCCCCGGCGTGGGATTGCATCCCTGGCATGGGATGTGATGGGATGGAATGGAATGGGATGGGATGGGATGGGATGGGATCCCTGGGATTAGATGGGATGGGATGGGATCCCTGGGAAGGGTTGGGATCCCTGGGATGGGAATGCTGGGATGGGATGGGATGGGATGGGATGGGATCTTTGTATGGGATCCCTGTGAAGGGATGGGATCCCTGGGATGGGATGGGATGGGATGTTATTCCTGGGATTGGATGGGATCCCTGGGATGATATGGGATGGGATGGGATGGGATGGGATGGGATGGGATGGGATGGGATGGGATGGGATGGGATGGGATGGGATGGTATCCGTGGCATGGGATCCGTGTGATGGGTGGGGATACCTGGGATGGGATCCCGGGTATGGGTTGGGATCCCAGGGATGGGATCCCTGGGATGGGATCCCCGGGATGGGATAGGATGGGATGGGATCCCTGGGATGAGTTGTGATGGGATGGTATTCCTGGGATGGGATGGGATCCCTGGGGTGAGAAGGGATGGGATGGGATGGGATGAGATGGGATGGGATCCCTGGGATGGGATCACTAGGATGAGATCCTTGGGATGGGAGCCCTGGGACGGGATGGGATCCCTGGGTTGGGATCCCTGGGATGGGATCCTTGGTATGGGATCCCTGGGATGGGATCCCTGGGATGGGATGGGATGGGATGGGATGGGATGGGATGGGATGGATGGGATGGGATCCCTGCAATGGGATGGCATCCCTGGGATGGCATCCCTGGTATCGGATGGGATCCCTGGGATGGGATCTCTGGGATGGGATGGGATGGGATGGGATGGGATGGGATGGGATGGGATGGGATGGGATGGGATGGGATGGGACGGGACGGGATGGGACGGGACAGAATGGGATGGGATGGGATGAGATGGGATGGGATGGGATGGGATGGGATGGGATGGGATGGGATGGGATGGGATGGGATGGGATGGGATGGGATGGGATGGGATGGGATGGGATGGGATGGGATGGTATCCCTGGGATGGGATTTTTGCCCTATGCCCCAAACAGAACACAAACTAACAGAGTTAGTTCATGCAGTGCTTTATTCAGGGCCCGGGGAACCTGCGGACTAGCGTCCAAAGTCAGGGTCCCACTGTTCCCTTTTTCGTCAAGTTTTTTATACCTTTTTACAAAGTAGTCCACGTGCAGAGGTACACATTCTTCAAGACCATACAGATACATAAATCTTGTAGATATCATTCCTAAAAGTTATAAATTTTGCATGCTTGTCTATTCAAAACTATAGGCTACCCCCCTTTAATTCCCCCTTGCATGTTTTCCCATCACCAGAACCCTTTATTTATTATTATACTTTAGCCTTATCCTGAAAGTTTCTAGATGTTCTATATGCTCCACTAAATTCTTTAATTATCTTTAATTATTGTTTCCACAGTCCCCAGCTCATTCCCAGGGCTGGTTCCCAGGGCCTGTCCGAGAACAGCAGTTTTCTAAGCATTAGCATGCCTACTACTATATCTACATTAGCCCTTTTTCTCATTATTTCGGTATCAGGATGGGATCCCTGGAATGGGATGGAATACCTAGGGAGGGATGGGATGGGATGGGATGGGATGGGATGGGATGGGATGGGATGGGATGGGATGGGATGGGATCCCTGGGATGAGATGGGATGGGATGGGATGGGATCCGTGGAATTGGATGGGATGGGATCCCTGGGATGGGATGGGATCCCTGGGATGGGATCCCTTGGATAGGATGGGATCCATGGGATGGGATCCCTTGGATGGGATGGGATCCCTGGGATGGGATCCCTGGGATGGGATGGGATTGCTGGGATGGGATGGGATGGGATGGAATGGGATGGGATTGGATGGGATCCCTGGGATGAGATAGGATGGGATGGGATGGGATGGGATGGGATGGGATGGGATGGGATGGGATGGGATGGGATGGGATGGGATGGGATGGGATGGGATTGCTGGGATGGGATGGGATGGGATGGGATGGGATGGGATGGGATGGGATGTAATGGGATGGGATGGGATGGGATGGGATCCCTGGGATGGGATCCCTGGGATGGGATCCCTGGGATGGGATGGGATCCCTGGGATGGGATATGATGGGATCCCTGGGATGGGATGGGATCCCTGGGACGGGATCCCTGGGATGGGATGGGATGGGATGGGATGGGATGGGATGGGATGGGATGGGATGGGATGGGATGGGATGGGATGGGATGGGATGGGATGGGATGGGATGGGATGGGATGGGATCCCCGGCGTGGGATGGGATCCCTGGCATGGGATGTGATGGGATGGAATGGAATGGGATGGGATGGGATGGGATGGGATGGGATGGGATGGGATGGGATGGGATGGGATGGGATGGGATGGGATGGGATCCCTGGGATTAGATGGGATGGGATGGGATCCCTGGGAAGGGTTGGGATCCCTGGGATGGGAATGCTGGGATGGGATGGGATGGGATGGGATCCTTGTATGGGATCCCTGTGAAGGGATGGGATCCCTGGGATGGGATGGGATGGGATGTTATTCCTGGGATTGGATGGGATCCCTGGGATGATATGAGATGGGATGGGATGGGATGGGATGGGATGGGATGGGATGGGATGGGATGGGATGGGATGGGATGGGATGGGATGGGATGGGATGGTATCCGTGGCATGGGATCCGTGTGATGGGTGGGGATACCTGGGATGGGATCCCGGGTATGGGTTGGGATCCCAGGGATGGGATCCCTGGGATGGGATCCCCGGGATGGGATAGGATGGGATGGGATCCCTGGGATGAGTTGTGATGGGATGGTATTCCTGGGATGGGATGGGATCCCTGGGGTGAGAAGGGATGGGATGGGATGGGATGGGATGGGATGGGATGGGATGGGATGGGATGGGATGGGATGGGATGGGATGGGATGGGATGGGATGGGATGAGATGGGATGGGATCCCTGGGATGGGATCACTAGGATGAGATCCTTGGGATGGGAGCCCTGGGACGGGATGGGATCCCTGGGTTGGGATCCCTGGGATGGGATCCTTGGTATGGGATCCCTGGGATGGGATCCCTGGGATGGGATGGGATGGGATGGGATGGGATGGGATGGGATGGGATGGATGGGATGGGATCCCTGCAATGGGATGGCATCCCTGGGATGGCATCCCTGGTATCGGATGGGATCCCTGGGATGGGATCTCTGGGATGGGATGGGATGGGATGGGATGGGATGGGATGGGATGGGATGGGATGGGATGGGATGGGATGGGATGGGATGGGATGGGACGGGACAGAATGGGATGGGATGGGATGAGATGGGATGGGATGGGATGGGATGGGATGGGATGGGATGGGATGGGATGGGATGGGATGGGATGGGATGGGATGGTATCCCTGTAATGGGATTGTTGCCCTATGCCCCAAACAGAACACAAACTAACAGAGTTAGTTCATGCAGTGCTTTATTCAGGGCCCGGGGAACCTGCGGACTAGCGTCCAAAGTCAGGGTCCCACTGTTCCCTTTTTCGTCAAGTTTTTTATACCTTTTTACAAAGTAGTCCACGTGCAGAGGTACACATTCTTCAAGACCATACAGATACATAAATCTTGTAGATATCATTCCTAAAAGTTATAAATTTTGCATGCTTGTCTATTCAAAACTATAGGCTACCCCCCTTTAATTCCCCCTTGCATGTTTTCCCATCACCAGAACCCTTTATTTATTATTATACTTTAGCCTTATCCTGAAAGTTTCTAGATGTTCTATATGCTCCACTAAATTCTTTAATTATCTTTAATTATTGTTTCCACAGTCCCCAGCTCATTCCCAGGGCTGGTTCCCAGGGCCTGTCCGAGAACAGCAGTTTTCTAAGCATTAGCATGCCTACTACTATATCTACATTAGCCCTTTTTCTCATTATTTCGGTATCAGGATGGGATCCCTGGAATGGGATGGAATACCTAGGGAGGGATGGGATGGGATGGGATGGGATGGGATGGGATGGGATGGGATGGGATGGGATGGGATGGGATGGGATGGGATCCCTGGGATGAGATGGGATGGGATGGGATGGGATGGGATCCGTGGAATTGGATGGGATGGGATCCCTGGGATGGGATGGGATCCCTGGGATGGGATCCCTTGGATAGGATGGGATCCATGGGATGGGATCCCTTGGATGGGATGGGATCCCTGGGATGGGATCCCTGGGATGGGATGGGATTGCTGGGATGGGATGGGATGGGATGGAATGGGATGGGATTGGATGGGATCCCTGGGATGAGATAGGATGGGATGGGATGGGATGGGATGGGATGGGATGGGATGGGATGGGATGGGATGGGATGGGATGGGATGGGATGGGATGGGATGGTATGGGATTGCTGGGATGGGATGGGATGGGATGGGATGGGATGGGATGGGATGGGATGGGATGGGATGGGATGGGATGGGATCCCTGGGATGGGATCCCTGGGATGGGATCCCTGGGATGGGATGGGATCCCTGGGATGGGATATGATGGGATCCCTGGGATGGGATGGGATCCCTGGGACGGGATCCCTGGGATGGGATGGGATGGGATGGGATGGGATGGGATGGGATGGGATGGGATGGGATGGGATGGGATGGGATGGGATGGGATGGGATGGGATGGGATGGGATGGGAGGGATCCCTGGGATGGGATGGGATCCCTGGGATGGAGTACAGCACTGTGAAGGCGTGAGGACAGGCACTACCCCAGCTCTTGCCCTGGCGTGCAACGGCTTTGTGCTGCTTTTCCAGGCAGCAAGAGCACTGAGAAGTGAAAGCGAATGTGAAGGAGCTCTTTGGCTGCTCGTGTGCTCTTCGCTGCACTGCGCCGCTCGCCAGCGGCTTCGTTCTTCAGTGGCTGCCGTCCGGAGAGAGCTGAACTCCAGCGGTCAGCTTCAGCTCTGCCCAACAGCGTGCTCTCAGTTCTGCGGACAAGCACGCCCTGTTGCCTTGGCTCCGAGTGCAAAGTCCCTAGCGAGCACTCACTCAGTGCAATGCACCCAGAAAGACGCTCTCGCTCGTCTTTCAAGGGGCGATTCCTAACAGCAGAAGCAGCAGAGGCACAAACTGGATGACGAGAAGGGACAATGTAGAACGAGTTTCTGTCCTGGCACATTGTCGTGTGCGATATGTCCCTCCGGGTCTTTGGTCCTTGCGAAGCTCTAGGTACTGCGAGCGCTGCTACTTGCAGCTGAGAAGGACCGTGGAGCTAGCAGCGAATTCGGAGAGCGCTAAGCACGAAGTCAAGAAGCGAGACGTGTCCCTGCAATGCGGTGCTAAGAGCAGCTTCCTGGCGGCTGGGGCGAGCTCCGGCCACAAGACATTCTCGTCCTGGCAATGGATCTCTGTGAAGGGCGTAGGCGAAAAGCTTTCGTTTTCCATTCGAACTGCGAGAGAGGCAGACTGTTGCATGGAGCTCTGAGAACAAAGGTGCACGCCCTAGGCGGGCTTGGGCAGAAGCAGCGTTCTCGAGCTCTTGGCTGCCGGCACACTGCTGGCTACGAGGCGCACCTGCAGCGGCTTCTGGCCGCCGGCAAGTGAAAGCGGCGCCAGACATAGGCGTGGGCAAGGGCGGTGAACGAAGCGGCACAAGTGCCGTGCTTGTGTGCACCACGTTACAGGCTACTAGGAGAGGAAGGTGGTTGACTCTCGCTTGCCTTCCCAAGTGCCCTTAGCAGTCGGAAGGAGCAAGCTGAAGCACTGCTGCTCGTGCTGCTCCTTGGTTCCCTTGCAGCCCGCTGGGAAAGCATTGGCGGTCACTTCTAGGCGCCGAGTTGCACACACACAGCACCACGGTAAGTGCCGCGGAGAAGGGAAATCCGGAGTGCAGCGAGGAGCTGGACGTGGCTTACGTGCATTAAGGAGAAGGTGAACCTAAGCACTGCCTCTTCAATCTGGCCGCCTCTGCTCTGGTAGCAACTTTTGCGAGTCGGCAAAGGGAGCCGCGAGTATGTAGAACGGAGGGCAGCGAGACGCCGTGTGTTATGCGCCCTTTCAGGGCTGCTGCCAGGGGGCTACTTTAAGAACGCCTTCTACTTCTTCGCGTCCTTCTCGCTTCGCTCTAGCTGCATGGAGTACAACACAGCGAAGGTGTGAGGAAGGGCACTGCCCCGCTTTTGCCCTGGCCTGCCTGTGCTGCGCCTTTAGCTGCACACCAGAACAATGGCATTTCTTTCCCGCAAGGTAAAAAAGGCTTTAGTGTAGCCTTAGGAATGGCAAGTGCCTAGGCATTAAGTTGAGGGAGTATGAGGGAGTCTTTAGCGGTTTCCTCCCCCATGGCGCAGGTGTATTCTCATTTTCGTGCTGTACTGAAAAGTCCGGGCATGGCAAGTCTGGCCTGCCTTGTGCAGAGACGAACACAAATGTGGGGCTATGATCCTCTGTGTTCGGAGCTCTGCTTCCGGGTGTGTGGGCCGCCATGAGCCCGCAGCAGCCGCCGAGGACAGTGTGGATTGTGGATGAGGCTGGGCTGGCCCCCCGCCCCCCCCCCCCCCGCTGGTCTGACAGCGGCAGGAGCGGCGTCGGAGCGGCATCGCCTGAGGGCCCCATGGGGGGCGGGGAGAGAGCCGGGAGTGACCCCGAGCGACACCGGAAGCGATATCCGTAGGGCCCGGAAGGCCAGCGTTGCCATCGAGTTTGGCCGGTAGGAGGCGTCTAAGGTGCTTTGAAAAGTGGAGCTTCTTTGCTCTAGGACAGTCTGGGAGAGCTGAGGGTGTCCAATCTGGAGAATAGAAGGCTCCAGGGAGACCTTCGAGCCCCTTGCAGTGCCTGCTGGGGCTCCAAGATAGCTTCCTTTGGAAAAGGGTCTGGACTCGCAGGACAAGGGGGAATAGCTTCAAACTGCCAGAGGGCTGGGGTAGATGGGATATTGGAAAGGAATTCTTCCTTGGGTGGGTGCTGAGGCACATGTTGCTCAAAGAGGCTGTGTAGGAGCCCCATGGCAGGAAGTGTCCAGGGCCAGGCTGGAGCGGACATGGAGCAACCTGGACTAGTGGAAATGTGTCCCTGCCCATGTCAGGATGTGGGAAGAAGAGAATCTGTCTCTAAGGTCGCTTCCAGTCCAAACCATTCTGGGATTCTAGGATTCATGGAAGGCCCTTTTCCAAGTGAAGTGTTGTATCTCTTGGCTCCCAGCTTGTAGTTGCCAGTTCTTCTGGAAGCAGGCGTGGCGAAGCAGCTGTGATGAGCCATGGGTTCTCAATAGGACGAGTGTGATATATTTGCAGAGAGGAAGGCTGCATACAGATCTTCAAGGTCCAGGTAAAACAAGCAAAGGATTGAATAAAAGCCAAAGGTTGGTTGTGTTAGTTTGCTGGCTGTTGAAATGGCCCCAGGTCATTTTCAACATTTCTAATTTGGATTTGTTTGAGTAAAAAATGAATGGGTTACCTCCAGCGTAGGCTCTCCAATGCATCTCCATGTGCTCCCATCTCTTTGTTGTATATCGGGTTCTATTAACTGAAGACAGAATCATAACACAGTAGTAAAACATTTAGAGGCGTAGTTAGCCAGCTTCAGGAGTTTTCAACTCTGCTGTTGACTTTTCTGGTAACTGTAGGCAAGGCAACACAATCCAGTTACTCCACTTTTCCTCTCTGAGGAAAAGATGATCTTTTTTTTTTTTTTTTTCTCATTTTGAAAATAGCCTTGAATGAAGAGAGTTATGCATGTGGCATGTAGGATTCATTACTTTACCTTTCTCTTCTGCTGTCTTTCGCGTACTAGTCTTTTTAAAATTTTTTTGTCGCTGTTCTCCATTCAGTAGGTTTGAAAGAATTCTAATTGTTGAGATGATGGTTCTTTGAAGGCTCACTTAGCCCACCTTTTGGGTGAAGGAAAGAAGAAGACAAGGTCCTCTAGGAAGAGTAAAAAGCATACTTTCAAGAGACATTCAGAGATGTCTGCTGATGCCATGCAATTACCGTGTAATCTGCAGAAATGTGTTGGAAAAACACCCATCAGTGACTTCACAAGAAAGCCACACTCAAGACAGGTAAAGAACAGAAGCATAAAACCCCAAAGGTATGAAATGGACAGATTTTCATTGGGAATGAGCAACTCCTGAATTCTTGGTTCTAGAACTAGGGGCTTGTAATAAATAGACTGTCTCCTTGCCAAATGTAAATTTGGTGTAATGAACTGCTCACTGCCCGTTGAAGTGCAGGGCTAGTAGACTAATATTTGCCATGGCAGGCATATTGTATGGCTTTCCTGTTAAAAAGAAATTGGTTTTGCTCATAGCAATCTAGATATGTACCCAGTCTGACACCTATTTTTTAGGCTGTATTTCCAAGTAAATGGCTTCCATGATGATGCAGTAAGTTTATGTCATGAACAGGAATGAAGTGATTGCATGCATCCTTTTTTACCCTAAGCCAGCTGCTGAATAATGAGACAGAGACTCTCACTGACGCCAAGGAGTGCCCGTGCTTTTGGGAAAAGCACTGGGCAGATAAAGCCTATTTCCACATTTCTTGTTAGCGTCTCCTTCAAAGTTCATGGGTTTGTTCATCTTTTAGAGCTGTTCTAGATGTCTTTGTAGTTTACATGTACTAAATGTAGCAGGTATTGCTTTCATGCCGTCCTACTAGATTTGAAGTTGGGATCTACTCAGGCTTCAATGTCTCAGAAGAAACAACGTTGATTCTTTGAATTCTATTCTTGAACGTGAGAATGCTACTTATGTAGTTAATGAATTAATTAAATCAAATTCACTTGAATGGAAAAATTGTCTTGTTCTTGTAGATTTTAACTTGGGAAATTGATATTTGAGTTCTACTTTTCATTGTTGTTGCTTTTCTGTATTCTTTGATTGCACAGATAGCAGATGTACTGACCAAGTATTGTGTGAAACTGGAGGAAATGTCCTTCCTCTTGGCAGCTGATGTTCACAAGCTCATTAACGCTAAGGCCATGGTAAATGTTTTACCTGGGGCAAGATAGCAGTCTGAATATTCCTAGAATGTCTTTCTTTCCCCAGATGAAATTCATTTTTTCTGCCTATCAATCACTGAAATATAGAAGAAATTTCTACTTGGCAGGGTATTGGTTATCATTTGTGTTCTTTTCTCCCCTCATTTTCTGTAGAAGAGACAATTTTTGGTTTGTTTTTGCATGTTGAAGCAGAGGAAGAAGAAGATGAGGAGAGGATTCCTTGTAAAAGTGAAGAAAATGAGCATGCAGAACAGGGACTAAGCATTATGCAGGTAAGCGAGCAAGAGAATAAGTTTGAAAGTGAAGGCAGTTTTGTCCAAAAGAAGGAGGAATAGGACGTCTTTTTGCAGAGAATGAATAGAATGTTTTTTTCCATTTAGTTTGTATACGAAGTGCACAGGGCTCTAGATCCTTTTGTGGGAAAATGGAGTGTGCAAAGTTGCCAATCATTTTGGAGCGAATTTGGAGGGTTTTGGGGTGCCAGGTGAATTTTGGGTCGAATTCTGGGGATTTGGGGTTTCCCAGGTGAATTTCTGAGGTGAAAAGGTTCAAAAAGGTTTTTTTTGAAAGCAAGTTAAAGCCAGAAGGTTATTGAAAATTAATAGATGTGATGCAAGTAGGTAATATGCAGACGATACACAGCGAGACAAATCATGGGAAAAATACAGTGGTAACACATGAGTGTGTGAGGATGGGATCAGTATAGCTAAGGCTCAGTTGAAGCTGAATTTGGAAAAGCATGCCAAAACTAAGAATAATAAAGGCACCTACGGGTATTTCAGTGGGAAAAGGAAGATGAAAAGAAACCTATCACACCTCCCCTATTCCCCCCCCCCCACCCCCATAAGCCAGACAAGACTAGTGACAACAGACAAGGAGAAGGCTGAGGTACTCAACAAGTGTTGGTCTCAATTTTTACTGCCTGTCACTATTTCCACATCTCTCAGGTTATTGGACTGGTGGACTTGATTCTAACCCATAGTAGCAGGTCAGCTTTCAGACCACTTGAGGAACCTGAGCATGCAAGACCATGGCACCCACCCAGAGGCATGTCAGGGCCCTGAGAGAACTGGCAGCTGTAGTTGCTAAGGTGCTTCCTCCATCATATTTGAGAAATCAAGGCAACCAGCTGAAGTCTCCAGACACTGTGTTGTATTGACTCCAATCCTCTTGGTCTTTTTTGTAAATCTTAGAGCTCTGAGTCAATTTCTGCAGAGGATTCCCAATGCAGTTTCAAAAATGGAATCTTTGTTACTGGTCCTCATGTTGATCTTGGATATTTCCATTTTCTGCACTCCTTTATTTTTGAAACATTTGCAATGACTGAAAAGAAAGCTGAGACGAGGCATTATGCTCTTTCCAGTGATAGAAATGGACCAGTATTCTTTTCAGACAAATATATTTTTGCTGTGTCTAAGCACATGTGCATACCTGTGTTTGATTTATGTGTCCAGGTTTTGGCAATGGGGCAGCCACAGGGCCGTCCTGTGACAATGGCCCAGGTGCTGCCCTGTCCCGCTTTCTTCCAACTGGCTCCACTTCAGGATGTCTTCCCTGCTGAGAGAAGAGGCTGGGACAGCACCTTTAGAAATGTGACTTTCTGGGGTTTTTTTGTTTCGTTTTGTTTTGTTATTTGTAAAGTTACTAAAAACCTTCACCCTGATATTTTGTGTTGGGTTTGGGGTTTTTTTTCAGTTTTGGGTGGGTTTTTTGGTGGGCTTTTTTGGGGGCTTTTTTTGTCTCTTTGGGGATTATTGGTTGGGGGGTTTTGTGTGTTTGTTTGGTCTGCTTTTTTTGTTTGCTTTTTTATTACGGTTTTGTAGAGTTTTTTTAAGCAAATTGATTGGAAAACTGAATAGTCTTCCACTATAGTCTCCTGGATTCACCTGAGACTCTTCCTAGGCATCTCCCTGATCCTTTTTGCAATGAGTCTCACATCATTCTCCTGAAGAAACTGTCTGCTTATGGTTTGCATGGGTGGGCTGTTTGCTGGGTGACAAACTGGGTGATGGCCAGGCCCACAGAGTGGTGGGAAATAGAGTTCATCCAGCTGGTCCCCAAGGCTCAGTCTTGGGCCCAGTCCTGTTTAATATCTTGCTCAGTGATCTGGACAAGGGGATAGAGTACACGCCCAGGAAGTTCACAGATGATGCAAAGTTGGCTGGTAGCGTTTTTTTTCTTCTGGAGGACAGCAGGCTCTGCTTCTTCTTCCTCCTGTTCCGAGGTCGCTGCTCCCTCTTCATCCCTCATTAAGTGTGCTGATTTTGTCACTTGGATGAGAAAACAAACAATTTTAGCAACAATACTGGTGGCAGGGTACAAGAAAGGAAGAGTTCACATGAATCCCCCCCCAACAACAGACAATACCTGATGGCTCCTCTGCCCAGCTTACTGACTACACCGGAACCCATTGTCCCCCAAAGATACTCCCTTCTCCCTGCCCCCAGCCATGATGTGAGATGGAATAGAATAACTAAGATTAAGATTCTCCCTATATAACTCCATCATACTTCGATTCTGGGAAAAACAATTCTTGAAGTTCTATCATTTCAGATCATTTGAATTTGAATTTGCATACTAAAAAGTCTAGCCAGAAACTCATGACAATATTAATAGCCCATTCTAGAATGTCCGAGATGATAGACACTTCTTTCAAGAGAATGTGATACCTCACGTGACTTCTCCAGAATTTAAATGAACAGCGGGAGTAGTCTACAAGATTCTTGCTGCCATCTGGATTTCCTGGTATTTGGCTGGTCTATGTAAGCCAACCAGCTATTCAGCAGAGGGAATATTAGTGTGATACTTGATGGTATGTGAGATGGAACACAGTAATTTATGGCTTTTTGCATAGTGATGAAGCTGTAAAGAAAGCTCCGTAATGCTCTGACAAGGAGGCTGCTGGACTTCAAGCAGCAAAGGCCCAAAACGAACCAGTGAAAAGGTGTCATTGAAAAAAAAAAAAAAAAAAAAAGCCAGGTGGGGAGCAAAGTGATACTTAAGGGCAGTTTACTGAAAGAAGAAATCTAGTGAAAAAAAAAGTCCAAGAGTGAAGGAATAACAGGGAAAATGAAACTAAGGAAGGAAATCAATCTCAGCTAATCATTTCAGAAGCTAACATTGCAATGATGCATAAAGTGAGAAATTATAAATATGTCTGCGCCAAAATCTGAATTATGAACTTTATTGCATTCTGTCTTTCACGGAATCATACAACAGTCTGTGATTAAAGATCACCTAGTCCAACTTCCTTGCCAGGTCGATCTTACAGTAGATCAAATTGCTCAAGACTAGCCAAACTGATAAGGAGCACTCTCAATGATGGGGCATCCACAACTTCTCTGGAACAGCCGTTTGAGTGTCTCACCAGCTTCATTGTAGAAAAGCTTTTCCTTTTAGCCAATCTAAACCTAGTCTCAGTTTGAAAGCATGTCCCCTTGTCCTTTCTCTGCAAACCTTCCTAAAAAGTCTTTCTCCATTTATCTTATACCCTCTTTACATATTCAAAGGCCACAATACTGTCTCTCCAGAAACCTCTCTTCTCCAGGCTAAAAGATCCTATTTTTCACAAGAACCAGGTCATAAACTGAGATGGAAGACATCTCAGGAGATCAGATCATCCAACAGCTCAGCGTAAGAGTAGCTCTGAAGTCAGATCAACTAGCTTAGGGCTGTGTCTGTTTGAATTTTGAAAATTAACAGGACTTGAAATGCTTCAAGGAAGAGAACTCTGGGTGGCTCCAGAAACAGCCTGAGAAACTCGAGCAAACTCGAAACCTCAGAAACTACCACTGCTTTCTCTCCCTCAGCCCAAGCAGTCACAAAGAAGAAGTGTTCCCAGCAGGCTGGGATAGCACGCATATACACTACATATACATGACAGGCATCGCCAGCAGCCACATCCTGCTCCTTTCTGTGGCTGGCAAGAGTGAGACTGGATGTTTACATGTGGGCAACCTGGGTCCCTCCAGCACCTCAGACACTCAGCCTGCCCAGTGACCCCACTGAATTCCAGTATTCGCAGTGTGCCAAGGCCACAGCACTACTCCGCTTGCTGGCACAGACCATCACACGCCTCCTAAATCAGTCAGGACTCCCCTGGTCCCACAGCCAGCACCCCACTTGCTCTCCCCCAGGCCACTGCCATTGGTCACCAACTTCTCCACTTTGATCTTTGCTGGTGCTCTCAACACTGGCACACCCAGATGTTCTGCAGCTGTTGTCTCCTGGTGGAAAGGACTTGTAAAGCCGTGTTTCCACACAGGACTTCCACAACCTTTCAAAGCAACCTTTTCTGGGGTATGAACAATCTCATTCAAATGTCAACATTTCTTTTCCCGTATGTGAAATCAGAATTTCCTTCTTCCGGGCATGCCCAAAACAAGGCACAAACTACATTGTGCCTTCTGTTTCACATGCTGACTCGTTTGTAAACAATGCTTGGAGAATACCTGTTTTGATCCAAGCTAATCTCTGGCCCTTATAGTGCTTTCGGTAGTTAGTTTTGCTTTGCTATTTACTTGATGTCCCATTGAATTGTTGAATCATAAACAGACTATCTGTCTGTATAGCAGCATAGCAGTGATGAATAAATGCAAGAGAAGGAGCAAGGTGATTGTTTGCTAGACTCTTCCTAGAAACTGAGAAATCTGTTACTTAATGCTGACCACAGCAGATGGAGGAAGCATCCTACATGATGTCAAAGCAATGAAGCTGTAATCACTTTTATGATTACAGTCAAGGCACTGCTTTTGCCACCATAAGTGGAGTGCAGGGAATCTTAAAAGACGACACTCTAACAGTTGTCCATGCTCACTGAGAAAATAATGCTTTTACAGCAGAGCAGGTCTCACCGCAGCTAAATCATGGCTTCAACTGTACACCGCCTTCAAAAAAGCCCACAAAAACACAAATGAAAGGATCAGGAACCCAAGGAAATCTCGGATTGTGACATCAGCTCACTTTGGATTCTTTCCAAATTCTCAATTCCATTTTCTTCCGAGCCAATTATCCCACCTAACCTGAGATGTAATTTATGGATATCCAACACATCTAGTTACCTTAGAATAAGATTGCCACTAGGCAAAAAGACAGAAACAAGCAGTTAAGATCAGACTGAAACCAAGGGTGTTTAGAACAGCAGTACTTGGACGAAACTATTCTTGATAAAACCAAAACTTTTAGGACTTACCCATGTATTTTTGGAGGTGGAAAAAGTCCCTAGGGAGCTCACACTCAGTGCCTGGAAAGGCGTTCTCGCTGGTCTTTCAAGGACCGATTCGTCACAGCAGAGGCAGCAGAGCACAAGATGGCCGACAAGAAGGGGCAGTGTAGAACTCTCTGTCTGTCTCTGTCTCCACTCAGTGTAGAACGTCCCTGTCCTGGCACATTGTCGTGTGCGATATGTCCCTCCGGGTCTTCGGTCCTTGCGAAGCTCTATGTACTGCGAGCGCTGCTACTTGCAGCTGAGAAGGACCGCGGAGCTAGCAGCGAATTCGGAGAGCGCTAAGCACGAAGTCAAGAAGCGAGACGTGTCCCTGCAATGCGGTGCTAAGAGCAGCTTCCTCGCGGCGGGGGCGAGCTCCGGCCACAAGACGTTCTCGTCCTGGCAACGGATCTCTGTGAAGGGCGTGGGCGAAAAGCTTTCGTTTTCCATTCGAACTGCGAGAGAGGCAGACTGTTGAACGGAGCTCTGAGAACAAAGGTGCACGCCCTAGGCGGGCTTGGGCAGAAGCAGCGTTCTCGAGCTCTTGGCTGCCGGCCCACTGCTGCCTATGTGGCGCCTCTGCAGCGGCTTCTGGCCGCCTGCAAGTGAAAGCGGCGCCAGGCGTAGGCGAGGGCGAGGGCTGTGAACGAAGCGGCACAAGTGCCGTGCTTGTGTGCACCACGTTAGAGGCTACTAGGAGAGGAAGGTGGTTGACTCTCGCTTGCCTTCCCAAGTGCCCTTAGCAGTCGGAAGGAGCAAGCTGAAGCACTGCTGCTCGTGCTGCTCCTTGGTTCCCTTGCAGCCCGCTGGGAAAGCATTGGCGGTCACTTCTAGGCGCCGAGTTGCACACACACAGCACCACGGTAAGTGCCGCGGAGAAGGGAAATCCGGAGTGCAGCGAGGAGCTGGACGTGGCTTACGTGCATTAAGGAGAAGGTGAACCTAAGCACTGCCTCTTCAATCTGGCCGCCTCTGCTCTGGTAGCAACTTTTGCGAGTCGGCAAAGGGAGCCGCGAGTATGTAGAACGGAGGGCAGCGAGACGCCGTGTGTTATGAGCCCTTTCGGGATGCTGACGGGGGGCTACTTTAAGAACGCTTTCTTCTTCCTCGCGTCCTTCTCGCTTCGCTCTAGCTGCATGGATTACAGCACAGCGAAGGAGTGAAGACGGGCACTGCCCCAGCTTTTGTCCTGGCGCGCAACGGCTGTGTGCTGCTTTTCCAAGCAGCAAGATTACTGAGAAGTGAAAGTGATTGTGAAGCTCTTTGGCTGCTCGTGTGCTCTTCGCTGCACTGCGCCGCTCGCCAGCGGCTTCCTTCTTCGGCGTCTGCCGTCCGGAGAGAGCTGAACTGCAGCGGTCTGTTGCAGCTCTGCCCAACAGCGTGCTCTCAGTTCTGCGGACAAGCACGCCCTGTTGCCTTGGCTCCGAGTGCAAAGTCCCTAGCGGGCACTCACTCAGTGCAATGCACCCAGAAAGACGCTCTCGCTCGTCTTTCAAGGAGCGATTCCTAAGAGCACAAGCAGCAGAGGCACAAACTGGATGACGAGAAGGGACAATGTAGAACACGTCTCTGTCCTGGCGCATTTTCGTGTGCGATACTTCCCTCCGGGTGTTCGGGCCTTGCGAAGCTCTGTGTACTGCGAGCGCTGCTACTTGCAGCTGAGAAGGACCGTGGAGCTAGCAGCGAATTCGGAGAGCGCTAAGCACGAAGTCAAGAAGCGAGACGTGTCCCTGCAATGCGGTGCTAAGAGCAGCTTCCTGGCGGCGGGGGCGAGCTCCGGCCACAAGACGTTCTCGTCCTGGCAACGGATCTCTGTGAAGGGCGTGGGCGAAAAGCTTTCGTTTTCCATTCGAACTGCGAGAGAGGCAGACTGTTGAACGGAGCTCTGAGAACAAAGGTGCACGCCCTAGGCTGGCTTGGGCAGAAGAAGCGTTCTCGAGCTCTTGGCTGCCCGCACACTGCTGGGTATGTGGCGCCCCTGCAGCGGCTTCTTGCCGCCGGCAAGTGAAAGCGGAGCAAGGCGTGGGCGAGGGCGAGGGCGGTGAACGAAGCGGCTATGCGCCGTGCTTGTGTGCACCACGTTAGAGGCTACTAGGAGAGGAAGGTGGTTGACTCTCGCTTGCCTTCCCAAGTGCCCTTATCAGTCGGAAGGAGTAAGCTGAAGCACTGCTGCTTGTGCTGCTCCTTGGTTCCCTTGCAGCCCGCTCTGAAAGCATTGGCGGTCACTTCTAGGCGCCGAGTTGCACACACACAGCACCACGCTAAGTGCCGCGGAGAAGGGAAATCCAGAGTGCAGTGAGGAGCTGGACGTGGCTTACGTGCAGTAAGGAAAAGGTGAGCCAAAGCAGTGCCTCTTCAATCTGGCCGCCTCTGCTCTGGTAGCAACTTTTGCAAATCGGCAAAGGGAGTCGCGAGTATGTAGAACGGAGGGCAGCGAGACGCCGTGTGTTATGCGCCCTTTCAGGGCTGCAGACAAGGGGCAACTTTAAGAACGCCTTCTTCGTCCTTGCGTCCTTCTCGCTTCGTTCTAGCTGCATGGAGTACAGCACAGCGAAGGAGTGAAGACGGGCACTGCCCCAGCTTTTGCCCTGGCGCTCTCGCTCGTCTTTCAAGGAGCGATTCCTAACAGCACAAGCAGCAGAGGCACAAACTGGATGACGAGAAGGGACAATGTAGAACACGTCTCTGTCCTGGCACATTGTCGTGTGCGATATGTCCCTCCGGGTCTTCGGTCCTTGCGAAGCTCTATGTACTGCAAGCGCAGCTACTTGCAGCTGAGAAGGACCGCGGAGCTAGCAGCGAATTCGGAGAGCGCTAAGCACGAAGTCAAGAAGCGAGACGTGTCCCTGCAACGCGGTGCGAAGAGCAGCTTCCTCGCGACGGAGGGCAGCTAGACGCCGTGTGTTATGCGCCCTTTCAGGCCTCTGCCAGTAGGTTACTTTAAGAAGGCCTTCTACTTCCTCGCATCCTTCTCGCTTCGCTCTAGCTGCATGGAGTACAGCACAGCGAAGGAGTGAAGACGGGCACTGTCCCAGCTTTTGCCCTGGCGTGCAACGGCTGTATGCTGCTTTTCCAAGCAGCAAGAGCACTGAGAAGTGAAAGCGATTGTGAAGGAGCTCTTTGGCTGCTCGTGTGCTCTTCGCTGCACTGCGCCGCTCGCAAGCGGCTGCGTTCTTCGCCTTCTGCCGTCCGGCGAGAGCTGAGCTCCAGCGGTCAGTTGCAGCTCTGCCCAACAGCGTGTTCTCAGTTCTGCGGGCAAGCACGCCCTCTTGCCTTGGCCCCGAGTGCAAAGTCCCGAGCGAGCACTCGACTCAGTGCAATGCACCCAGAAGGACGCTCTCGCTCGTCTTTCAAGGAGCGATTCCTAACAGCAGAAGCAGCAGAGGCACAAACTGCATGACGAGAGGGGACAACGTAGAACACGTCTCTGTCCTGGCACATTTTCGTGTGCGATACTTCCCTCCGGGTCTTCGGGCCTTGCGAAGCTCCGTGTACTGCGAGCGCTGCTACTCGCAGCTGAGAAGGACCGTGGAGCTAGCGGCGAATTCGGAGAGCTCTTCGCTGCACTGCGCCGCTCGCAAGCGGCTTCGTTCTTCGCCTTCTGCCGTCCGGCGAGAGCTGAACTCCAGCGGTCAGTTGCAGCTCTGCCCAACAGCGTGTTCTCAGTTCTGCGGGCAAGCACGCCCTCTTGCCTTGGCCCCGAGAGCAAAGTCCCGAGCGAGCACTCGACTCAGTGCAATGCACCCAGAAGGACGCTCTCGCTCGTCTTTCAAGGAGCGATTCCTAACAGCAGAAGCAGCAGAGGCACAAACTGCATGACGAGAAGGGACAACGTAGAACACGTCTCTGTCCTGGCACATTTTCGTGTGCGATACTTCCCTCCGGGTCTTCGGGCCTTGCGAAGCTCTGTGTACTGCGAGCGCTGCTACTCGCAGCTGAGAAGGACCGTGGAGCTAGCGGCGAATTCGGAGAGCTCTTCGCTGCACTGCGCCGCTCGCAAGCGGCTTCGTTCTTCGCCTTCTGCCGTCCGGCGAGAGCTGAACTCCAGCGGTCAGTTGCAGCTCTGCCCAACAGCGTGTTCTCAGTTCTGCGGGCAAGCACGCCCTCTTGCCTTGGCCCCGAGAGCAAAGTCCCGAGCGAGCACTCGACTCAGTGCAATGCACCCGGAAGGACGCTCTCGCTCGTCTTTCAAGGAGCGATTCCTAACAGCAGAAGCAGCAGAGGCACAAACTGCATGACGAGAAGGGACAACGTAGAACACGTCTCTGTCCTGGCACATTTTCGTGTGCGATACTTCCCTCCGGGTCTTCGGGCCTTGCGAAGCCCTGTGTACTGCGAGCGCTGCTACTCGCAGCTGAGAAGGACCGTGGAGCTAGCGGCGAATTCGGAGAGCTCTTCGCTGCACTGCGCCGCTCGCAAGCGGCTTCGTTCTTCGCCTTCTGCCGTCCGGCGAGAGCTGAACTCCAGCGGTCAGTTGCAGCTCTGCCCAACAGCGTGTTCTCAGTTCTGCGGGCAAGCACGCCCTCTTGCCTTGGCCCCGAGAGCAAAGTCCCGAGCGAGCACTCGACTCAGTGCAATGCACCCGGAAGGACGCTCTCGCTCGCCTTTCAAGGAGCGATTCCTAACAGCAGAAGCAGCAGAGGCACAAACTGCATGACGAGAAGGGACAACGTAGAACACGTCTCTGTCCTGGCACATTTCCGTGTGCCATACTTCCCTCCGGGTCTTCGGGCCTTGCGAAGCTCTGTGTACTGCGAGCGCTGCTACTCGCAGCTGAGAAGGACCGTGGAGCTAGCGGCGAATTCGGAGAGCTCTTCGCTGCACTGCGCCGCTCGCAAGCGGCTTCGTTCTTCGCCTTCTGCCGTCCGGCGAGAGCTGAACTCCAGCGGTCAGTTGCAGCTCTGCCCAACAGCGTGTTCTCAGTTCTGCGGGCAAGCACGCCCTCTTGCCTTGGCCCCGAGAGCAAAGTCCCGAGCGAGCACTCGACTCAGTGCAATGCACCCAGAAGGACGCTCTCGCTCGCCTTTCAAGGAGCGATTCCTAACAGCAGAAGCAGCAGAGGCACAAACTGCATGACGAGAAGGGACAACGTAGAACACGTCTCTGTCCTGGTACATTTTCCTGTGCGAAACTTCCCTCCGGGTCTTCGGTCCTTGCGAAGCTCTATGTACTGTGAGCGCTGCTACTTGCAGCTGAGAAAGACCGTGGAGCTAGCGGCGAATTCGGAGAGCGCTGAGCACGTAGTCAAGAAGCGAGACGTGGCCCTGCAACGCGGTGCTAATAGCAGCTTCCTCGCGGCCGGGGCGAGCTCCGGCCACAAGACATTCTCGTCCTGGCAACGGATCTCTGTGAAGGGCGTAGGCGAAAAGCTTTCGTTTTCCATTCGAACTGCGAGAGAGGCAGACTGTTGCACGGAGCTCTGAGAACAAAGGTGCACGCCCTAGGCGGGCTTGGGCAGAAGCAGCGTTCTCTAGCTCTTGGCTGCCGGCGCACTTGTGGTTGTGTGGCGCCCTTGCAGTGGCTTCTGGCCGCCGGCAAGTGAAAGCGGCTCCACGCTTGGGCGAGGGCGGTGAACGAAGCGGCACTAGTCCCGTGCTTGTGTGCACCACGTTACAGGCTACTAGGAGAGGAAGGTGGTTGACTCTCGCTTGCCTTCCCAAGTGCCCTTAGCAGTCGGAAGGAGCAAGCTGAAGCACTGCTGCTTGTGCTGCTCCTTGGTTCCCTTGCAGCCCGCTGTGAAAGCATTGGCGGTCGCTTCTAGGCGCCGAGTTGCACACAGCACCACTGTAAGTGCCGCGGAGAAGGGAAATCCAGAGTGCAGCGAGGAGCTGGACGTGGCTTACGTGCAGTAAGGAGAAGGTGAACCTAGGCACTGCCTCTTCAATCTGGCCGCCTCTGCTCTGGTAGCAACTTTTGCAAGTCGGCAGAGGGAGCTGCGAGTATGTAGAACGGAGGGCAGCGAGACGCCGTGTGTTATGCGCCCTTTCAGGGCTGCTGCCAGGGTGCCACTTTAAGAACGCCTTCTTCTTCCTCGCGTCCTTCCTCCACTATAGTCTCCTGGATTCACCTGAGACTCTTCCTAGGCATCTCCCTGATCCTTTTTGCAATGAGTCTCACATCATTCTCCTGAAGAAACTGTCTGCTTATGGTTTGCATGGGTGGGCTGTTTGCTGGGTGACAAACTGGGTGATGGCCAGGCCCACAGAGTGGTGGGAAATAGAGTTCATCCAGCTGGTCCCCAAGGCTCGGTCTTGGGCCCAGTCCTGTTTAATATCTTGCTCAGTGTTCTGGACAAGGGCATAGAGTACACGCCCAGGAAGTTCACAGATGATGCAAAGTTGGCTGGTAGTGTTTTTTTCTTCTGGAGGACAGCAGGCTCTGCTTCTTCTTCCTCCTGTTCTGAGGTCGCTGCTCCCTCTTCATCCCTCATTAAGTGTGCTGATTTTGTCACTTGGATGAGAAAACAAACAATTTTAGCAACAATACTAGTGGCAGGGTACAAGAAAGGAAGAGTTCACACGAATCCCCCCCCCCCCCCGCCCAACAACAGAAAATACCTGATGGCTCCTCTGCCCAGCTTACTGACTACACCGGAACCCATTGTCCCCCAAAGATACTCCCTTCTCCCTGCCCCCAGCCATGATGTGAGATGGAATAGAATAACTAAGATTAAGATTCTCCCTATGGAACTCCATCATACTTCGATTCTGGGAAAAAAAATTTCTTGAAGTTCTATCATTTCAGATCATTTGAATTTGAATTTGCATACTAAAAAGTCTAGCCAGAAACTCATGACAATATTAATAGCCCATTCTAGAATGTCCGAGATGATAGACACTTCTTTCAAGAGAATGTGATACCTCACCTGACTTCTCCAGAATTTAAATGAACAGCGGGAGTAGTCTACAAGATTCTTGCTGCCATCTGGATTTCCTGGTATTTGGCTGGTCTATGTAAACCAACCAGCTATTCAGCAGAGGGAATATTAGTGTGATACTTGATGGTATGTGAGATGGAACACAGTAATTTATGGCTTTTTGCATAGTGATGAAGCTGTAAAGAAAGCTCCGTAATGCTCAGACAAGGAGGCTGCTGGACTTCAAGCAGCAAAGGCCCAAAACGAACCAGTGAAAAGGTGTCATTGAAAAAAAAAAAAAAGCCAGGTGGGGAGCAAAGTGATACTTAAGGGCAGTTTACTGAAAGAGGGAATCTAGTGAAAAAAAAAGTCCAAGAGTGAAGGAATAACAGAGAAAATGAAACTAAGGAAGGAAATCAATCTCAGCTAATCATTTCAGAAGCTAACAAGTTGTCATTGCAATGATGCATAAAGTGAGAAAAAATAAATATGTCTGCGCCAAAATCTGAAATATGAACTTTATTGCATTCTGTCTTCCACGGAATCATACAACAGTCTGTGATTAAAGATCATGTAGTCCAACTTCCTTGCCAGGTAGATCTTACAGTAGATCAAATTGCTCAAGACTAGCCAAACTGATAAGGAGCACTCTCAATGATGGGGCATCCACAACTTCTCTGGAACACCCGTTTGAGTGTCTCACCAGCTTCATTGTAGAAAAGTTTTTCCTTTTAGCCAATCTAAACCTAGTCTCAGTTTGAAAGCATGGCCCCTTATCCTGTCTCTGCAAACTTTCCTAAAAAGTCTTTCTCCATTTGTCTTATACCCTCTTTACATATTCAAAGGCCACAATACTGTCTCTCCAGAAACCTCTCTTCTCCAGGCTAAAAGATCCTACTTTTCACAAGAACCAGGTCATAAACTGAGATGGAAGACATCTCAGGAGATCAGATCATCCAACAGCTCAGCGTAAGAATAGCTCTGAAGTCAGATCAACTAGCTTAGGGCTGTGTCTGTTTGAATTTTGAAAATTAGCAGGACTTGAAATGCTTCAAGGAAGAGAACTCGGGGTGGCTCCAGAAACAGCCTGAGAAACTCGAGCAAACTCGAAACCTCAGAAACTACCACTGCTTTCTCTCCCTCAGCCCAAGCAGTCCCAAAGAAGAAGTGTTCCCAGCAGGCTGGGATAGCACACATATACACTACATATACGTGACAGGCATCGCCAGCAGCCACATCCTGCTCCTTTCTGTGGCTGGCAAGAGTGAGACTGGATGTTTACATGTGGGCAAACTGGGTCCCTCCAGCAGCTCACACACTCAGCCTGCCCAGTGACCCCACTGAATTCCAGTATTAGCAGTGTGCCAAGGCCACAGCACTACTCCGCTTGCTGGCACAGACCATCACACGCCTCCTAAATCAGTCAGGACTCCCCTGGTCCCACAGCCAGCACCCCACTTGCCCTCCGCCAGGCCACTGCCATTGTTCACCAACTTCTCCACTTTGATCTTTGCTGGTGCTCTCAACACTGGCACACCCAGATGTTCTGCAGCTGTTGTCTCCTGGTGGAAAGGACTTGTAAAGCCATGTTTCCTAACAGGACTTCCACAACCTTTCAAAGCAACCTTTACTGGAGTATGAACAATCTCATTCAAATGTCAACATTTCTTTTCCCGTATGTGAAATCAGAATTTCCTTCTTCCGGGCATGCCCAAAACAAGGCACAAACTACATTGTGCCTTCTGTTTCACATGCTGACTCGTTTGTAAACAATGCTAGGAGAATACCTGTTTTGATCCAAGCTAATCTCTGGCCCTTATAGTGCTTTCGGTAGTTAGTTTTGCTTTGTTATTTACTTGATGTCCCATTGAATTGTTGAATCATAAACAGACTACCTGTCTGTATAGCAGCATAGCAGTGATGAATAAATGCAAGAGAAGGAGCAAGGTGATTGTTTGCTAGACTCTTCCTAGAAACTGAGAAATCTGTTACTTAATGCTGACCACAGCAGATGGAGGAAGCATCCTACATGATGTCAAAGCAATGAAGCTGTAATCACTTTTATGATTACAGTCAAGGCACTGCTTTTGCCACCATAAGTGGAGTGCAGGGAATCTTAAAAGACGACACTCTAACTGTTGTCCATGCTCACTGAGAAAATAATGCTTTTACAGCAGAGCAGGTCTCACCGCAGCTAAATCATGGCTTCAACTGTACACCGCCTTCAAAAAGCCCACAAAAACACAAATGAAAGGATTTGGAACCCAAGGGAATCTCGGATTGTGACATCAGCTCACTCTGGATTCTTTCCAAATTCTCAATTCCATTTTCTTCCGAGCCAATTTTCCCACCTAACTTGAGATGTAATTTATGGATTTCCAACACATCTAGTTACCTTAGAATTAGATTGCCACTAGCCAAAAAGACAGAAACAAGCAGTTAAGTGAAGACTGAAACCATGGTTGTTTAGAACAGCAAAACTTGGGCGAAACTATTCTTAAGAAAACCAAAACTTTTAGGACTTACCCATGTATTTTTGGAGGTGGAAAAAGTTTTACATCGAAAAGTCCCTAGGGAACTCTCTTCAGTGCCTGGAGAGCCGCTGTCGCTCGCCTTTCAAGGACCTATTCGTCACAGCAGAGGCAGCAGAGCACAAGATGGCCGACGAGAAGGGGCAGTGTAGAACTCTCTGTCTGTCTGTGTCTCTACTCAGTGTAGAACGTCTCTATCCTGGCACATTTTCGAGTGCGATACTTCCCTCCGGGTCTTCGGTCCTTGCGAAGCTCTATGTACTGTGAGCGCTGCTACTTGCAGCTGAGAAAGACCGTGGAGCTAGCGGCGAATTCGGAGAGCGCTGAGCACGTAGTCAAGAAGCGAGACGTGGCCCTGCAACGCGGTGCTAATAGCAGCTTCCTCGCGGCGGGGGCGAGCTCCGGCCACAAGGCATTCTCGTCCTGGCAACGGATCTCTGTGACGGGCGTAGGCGAAAAGCTTTCGTTTTCCATTCGAACTGCGAGAGAGGCAGACTGTTGCACGGAGCTCTGAGAACAAAGGTGCACGCCCTAGGCGGGCTTGGGCAGAAGCAGCGTTCTCTAGCTCTTGGCTGCCGGCGCACTTGTGGTTGTGTGGCGCCCTTGCAGCGGCTTCTGGCCGCCGGCAAGTGAAAGCGGCTCCACGCTTGGGCGAGGGCGGTGAACGAAGCGGCACTAGTCCCGTGCTTGTGTGCACCACGTTACAGGCTACTAGGAGAGGAAGGTGGTTGACTCTCGCTTGCCTTCCCAAGTGCCCTTAGCAGTCGGAAGGAGCAAGCTGAAGCACTGCTGCTTGTGCTGCTCCTTGGTTCCCTTGCAGCCCGCTGTGAAAGCATTGGCGGTCACTTCTAGGCGCCGAGTTGCACACAGCACCACGGTAAGTGCCTCGGAGAAGGGAAATCCAGAGTGCAGCGAGGAGCTGGACGTGGCTTACGTGCAGTAAGGAGAAGGTGAACCTAGGCACTGCCTCTTCAATCTGGCCGCCTCTGCTCTGGTAGCAACTTTTGCAAGTCGGCAGAGGGAGCCGCGAGTATGTAGAACGGAGGGCAGCGAGATGCCGTGTGTTATGCGCCTTTTCAGGGCTGCTGCCAGGGTGCTACTTTAAGAACGCCTTTTTCTTCCTCGCGTCCTTCTCGCTTCGCTCTAGCTGCATGGAGTACAGCACAGCGAAGGAGTGAGGAAGGGCTCTGCCCCAGCTTTTGTCCCGGCCTGCCTGTGCTGCGCCTTTAGCTGCACACGAGAACAACGGCATTTCTTACCCGCAAGGTAAAAAAGGCTTTAGTGTAGCCTTAGGAATGGCAAGTGCCTAGGCATTAAGTTGAGCGACCACGTATGAGGGAGTCTTTAGAGGTTTCCTCCCCCATGGCGCAGGTGTATTCTCATTCTCGTGCTGAACTGAAAAGTCCGGGCATGGCAAGACTGGCCTGCCTTGTGCAGAGACGAACACAAATGTGGGGCTATGATCCTCTGTGTTCGGAGCTCTGCTTCCGGGTGTGTGGGCCGCCGTGAGCCCGCAGCAGCCGCCGAGGACAGTGTGGATTGTGGATGAGTCTGGGCTGGCCCCCGGCCCCCCCGTTGGTCTGACAGCGGCAGAAGTGGCGTAGGAGCGGCATCGCCTGAGGGCCCCATGGGGGGCGGGAAGAGAGCCGGGAGTGACCCCGAACGACACCGGAAGCGATATCCGTAGGGCCCGGAAGGCCAGCGTTGCCATCGAGTTTGGCCGGTAGGAGGCGTCTAAGGTGCTTTGAAAGGTGGAGCTTCTTTGCTCTAGGACAGTCTGGGAGAGCTGAGGGTGTCCAATCTGGAGAACAGAAGGCTCCAGGGAGATCTTCGAGCCCTTTGCAGTGCCTGCTGGGGCTCCAAGATAGCTGGGGAGGGACTTTGGAAAAGGGTCTGGACTCGCAGGACAAGGGGGAATAGCTTCAAACTGCCAGAGGGCTGGGATAGATGGGATATTGGAAAGGAATTCTTCCTTGGGTGGGTGCTGAGGCACATGTTGCTCAAAGAGGCTGTGTAGGAGCCCCATGGCAGGAAGCGTCCAGGGCCAGGCTGGAGCGGACATGGAGCAACCTGGACTAGTGGAAAAGTGTCCCTGCCCGTGTCAGGATGTGGGAAGAAGATAATTTGTCTCTAAGGTCGCTTCCAGTCCAAACCATTCTGGGATTCTAGGATTCATGGAAGGCCCTTTTCCAAGTGAAGTGTTGTATCTCTTGGCTCCCAGCTTGTAGTTGCCAGTTCTTCTGGAAGCAGGCGTGGCGAAGCAGCTGTGATGAGCCATGGGTTCTCAATAGGACGAGTGTGATATATTTGCAGAGAGGAAGGCTGCAGACAGATCTTCAAGGTCCAGGTAAAACAAGCAAAGGATTGAATAGAAGCCAAAGATTGGTTGTGTTAGTCAGTTTGCTGGCTGTTGAAATGGCCCCAGGTAATTTTCAACATTTCTAATTTGGATTTGTTTGAGTAAAAAATGAATGTGTTACCTCCAGCGTAGGCTCTCCAATGCATCTCCATATGCTCCCATCTCTTTGTTGTATATCGGGTTCTATTAACTGAAGACAGAATCATAACACAGTAGTAAAACATTTAGAGGTGCGAAGCCCTGTGTACTGCGAGCGCTGCTACTCGCAGCTGAGAAGGACCGTGGAGCTAGCGGCGAATTCGGAGAGCTCTTCGCTGCACTGCGCCGCTCGCAAGCGGCTTCGTTCTTCGCCTTCTGCCGTCCGGCGAGAGCTGAACTCCAGCGGTCAGTTGCAGCTCTGCCCAACAGCGTGTTCTCAGTTCTGCGGGCAAGCACGCCCTCTTGCCTTGGCCCCGAGAGCAAAGTCCCGAGCGAGCACTCGACTCAGTGCAATGCACCCGGAAGGACGCTCTCGCTCGCCTTTCAAGGAGCGATTCCTAACAGCAGAAGCAGCAGAGGCACAAACTGCATGACGAGAAGGGACAACGTAGAACACGTCTCTGTCCTGGCGCATTTTCGTGTGCGAAACTTCCCTCCGGGTCTTCGGGCCTTGCGAAGCTCTGTGTACTGCGAGCGCTGCTACTCGCAGCTGAGAAGGACCGTGGAGCTAGCGGCGAATTCGGAGAGCTCTTCGCTGCACTGCGCCGCTCGCAAGCGGCTTCGTTCTTCGCCTTCTGCCGTCCGGCGAGAGCTGAACTCCAGCGGTCAGTTGCAGCTCTGCCCAACAGCGTGTTCTCAGTTCTGCGGGCAAGCACGCCCTCTTGCCTTGGCCCCGAGAGCAAAGCCCCGAGCGAGCACTCGACTCAGTGCAATGCACCCAGAAGGACGCTCTCGCTCGCCTTTCAAGGAGCGATTCCTAACAGCAGAAGCAGCAGAGGTACAAACTGCATGACGAGAAGGGACAACGTAGAACACGTCTCTGTCCTGGCACATTTTCGTGTGCGAAACTTCCCTCCGGGTCTTCGGGCCTTGCGAAGCTCTGTGTACTGCGAGCGCTGCTACTCGCAGCTGAGAAGGACCGTGGAGCTAGCGGCGAATTCGGAGAGCTCTTCGCTGCACTGCGCCGCTCGCAAGCGGCTTCGTTCTTCGCCTTCTGCCGTCCGGCGAGAGCTGAACTCCAGCGGTCAGTTGCAGCTCTGCCCAACAGCGTGTTCTCAGTTCTGCGGGCAAGCACGCCCTCTTGCCTTGGCCCCGAGAGCAAAGTCCCGAGCGAGCACTCGACTCAGTGCAATGCACCCGGAAGGACGCTCTCGCTCGTCTTTCAAGGAGCGATTACCTACAGCAGAAGCAGCAGAGGCACAAACTGCATGACGAGAAGGGACAACGTAGAACACGTCTCTGTCCTGGCACATTTCCGTGTGCCATACTTCCCTCCGGGTCTTCGGGCCTTGCGAAGCTCTGTGTACTGCGAGCGCTGCTACTCGCAGCTGAGAAGGACCGTGGAGCTAGCGGCGAATTCGGAGAGCTCTTCGCTGCACTGCGCCGCTCGCAAGCGGCTTCGTTCTTCGCCTTCTGCCGTCCGGCGAGAGCTGAACTCCAGCGGTCAGTTGCAGCTCTGCCCAACAGCGTGTTCTCAGTTCTGCGGGCAAGCACGCCCTCTTGCCTTGGCCCCGAGAGCAAAGCCCCGAGCGAGCACTCGACGCAGTGCAATGCACCCGGAAGGACGCTCTCGCTCGTCTTTCAAGGAGCGATTACCTACAGCAAAAGCAGCAGAGGCACAAACTGCATGACGAGAAGGGACAACGTAGAACACGTCTCTGTCCTGGCACATTTTCGTGTGCGATACTTCCCTCCGGGTCTTCGGGCCTTGCGAAGCTCTGTGTACTGCGAGCGCTGCTACTCGCAGCTGAGAAGGACCGTGGAGCTAGCGGCGAATTCGGAGAGCTCTTCGCTGCACTGCGCCGCTCGCAAGCGGCTTCGTTCTTCGCCTTCTGCCGTCCGGCGAGAGCTGAACTCCAGCGGTCAGTTGCAGCTCTGCCCAACAGCGTGTTCTCAGTTCTGCGGGCAAGCACGCCCTCTTGCCTTGGCCCCGAGTGCAAAGACCCGAGCGAGCACTCGACTCAGTGCAATGCACCCGGAAGGACGCTCTCGCTCGTCTTTCAAGGAGCGATTACCTACAGCAAAAGCAGCAGAGGCACAAACTGCATGACGAGAAGGGACAACGTAGAACACGTCTCTGTCCTGGCACATTTTCGTGTGCGATACTTCCCTCCGGGTCTTCGGGCCTTGCGAAGCCCTGTGTACTGCGAGCGCTGCTACTCGCAGCTGAGAAGGACCGTGGAGCTAGCGGCGAATTCGGAGAGCTCTTCGCTGCACTGCGCCGCTCGCAAGCGGCTTCGTTCTTCGCCTTCTGCCGTCCGGCGAGAGCTGAACTCCAGCGGTCAGTTGCAGCTCTGCCCAACAGCGTGTTCTCAGTTCTGCGGGCAAGCACGCCCTCTTGCCTTGGCCCCGAGAGCAAAGTCCCGAGCGAGCACTCGACTCAGTGCAATGCACCCGGAAGGACGCTCTCGCTCGTCTTTCAAGGAGCGATTACCTACAGCAGAAGCAGCAGAGGCACAAACTGCATGACGAGAAGGGACAACGTAGAACACGTCTCTGTCCTGGCACATTTCCGTGTGCCATACTTCCCTCCGGGTCCTCGGGCCTTGCGAAGCTCTGTGTACTGCGAGCGCTGCTACTCGCAGCTGAGAAGGACCGTGGAGCTAGCGGCGAATTCGGAGAGCTCTTCGCTGCACTGCGCCGCTCGCAAGCGGCTTCGTTCTTCGCCTTCTGCCGTCCGGCGAGAGCTGAACTCCAGCGGTCAGTTGCAGCTCTGCCCAACAGCGTGTTCTCAGTTCTGCGGGCAAGCACGCCCTCTTGCCTTGGCCCCGAGAGCAAAGCCCCGAGCGAGCACTCGACTCAGTGCAATGCACCCGGAAGGACGCTCTCGCTCGTCTTTCAAGGAGCGATTACCTACAGCAAAAGCAGCAGAGGCACAAACTGCATGACGAGAAGGGACAACGTAGAACACGTCTCTGTCCTGGCACATTTTCGTGTGCGATACTTCCCTCCGGGTCTTCGGGCCTTGCGAAGCTCTGTGTACTGCGAGCGCTGCTACTCGCAGCTGAGAAGGACCGTGGAGCTAGCGGCGAATTCGGAGAGCTCTTCGCTGCACTGCGCCGCTCGCAAGCGGCTTCGTTCTTCGCCTTCTGCCGTCCGGCGAGAGCTGAACTCCAGCGGTCAGTTGCAGCTCTGCCCAACAGCGTGTTCTCAGTTCTGCAGGCAAGCACGCCCTCTTGCCTTGGCCCCGAGTGCAAAGACCCGAGCGAGCACTCGACTCAGTGCAATGCACCCGGAAGGACGCTCTCGCTCGTCTTTCAAGGAGCGATTACCTACAGCAAAAGCAGCAGAGGCACAAACTGCATGACGAGAAGGGACAACGTAGAACACGTCTCTGTCCTGGCACATTTTCGTGTGCGATACTTCCCTCCGGGTCTTCGGGCCTTGCGAAGCCCTGTGTACTGCGAGCGCTGCTACTCGCAGCTGAGAAGGACCGTGGAGCTAGCGGCGAATTCGGAGAGCTCTTCGCTGCACTGCGCCGCTCGCAAGCGGCTTCGTTCTTCGCCTTCTGCCGTCCGGCGAGAGCTGAACTCCAGCGGTCAGTTGCAGCTCTGCCCAACAGCGTGTTCTCAGTTCTGCGGGCAAGCACGCCCTCTTGCCTTGGCCCCGAGAGCAAAGTCCCGAGCGAGCACTCGACTCAGTGCAATGCACCCGGAAGGACGCTCTCGCTCGTCTTTCAAGGAGCGATTCCTAACAGCAGAAGCAGCAGAGGCACAAACTGCATGACGAGAAGGGACAACGTAGAACACGTCTCTGTCCTGGCACATTTTCGTGTGCGATACTTCCCTCCGGGTCTTCGGGCCTTGCGAAGCCCTGTGTACTGCGAGCGCTGCTACTCGCAGCTGAGAAGGACCGTGGAGCTAGCGGCGAATTCGGAGAGCTCTTCGCTGCACTGCGCCGCTCGCAAGCGGCTTCGTTCTTCGCCTTCTGCCGTCCGGCGAGAGCTGAACTCCAGCGGTCAGTTGCAGCTCTGCCCAACAGCGTGTTCTCAGTTCTGCGGGCAAGCACGCCCTCTTGCCTTGGCCCCGAGAGCAAAGTCCCGAGCGAGCACTCGACTCAGTGCAATGCACCCGGAAGGACGCTCTCGCTCGTCTTTCAAGGAGCGATTCCTAACAGCAGAAGCAGCAGAGGCACAAACTGCATGACGAGAAGGGACAACGTAGAACACGTCTCTGTCCTGGCACATTTTCGTGTGCGATACTTCCCTCCGGGTCTTCGGGCCTTGCGAAGCCCTGTGTACTGCGAGCGCTGCTACTCGCAGCTGAGAAGGACCGTGGAGCTAGCGGCGAATTCGGAGAGCTCTTCGCTGCACTGCGCCGCTCGCAAGCGGCTTCGTTCTTCGCCTTCTGCCGTCCGGCGAGAGCTGAACTCCAGCGGTCAGTTGCAGCTCTGCCCAACAGCGTGTTCTCAGTTCTGCGGGCAAGCACGCCCTCTTGCCTTGGCCCCGAGAGCAAAGTCCCGAGCGAGCACTCGACTCAGTGCAATGCACCCGGAAGGACGCTCTCGCTCGCCTTTCAAGGAGCGATTCCTAACAGCAGAAGCAGCAGAGGCACAAACTGCATGACGAGAAGGGACAACGTAGAACACGTCTCTGTCCTGGCACATTTTCGTGTGCGATACTTCCCTCCGGGTCTTCGGGCCTTGCGAAGCCCTGTGTACTGCGAGCGCTGCTACTCGCAGCTGAGAAGGACCGTGGAGCTAGCGGCGAATTCGGAGAGCTCTTCGCTGCACTGCGCCGCTCGCAAGCGGCTTCGTTCTTCGCCTTCTGCCGTCCGGCGAGAGCTGAACTCCAGCGGTAAGTTTCAGCTCTGCCCAACAGCGTGTTCTCAGTTCTGCGGGCAAGCACGCCCTCTTGCCTTGGCCCCGAGTGCAAAGTCCCGAGCGAGCACTCGACTCAGTGCAATGCACCCGGAAGGACGCTCTCGCTCGCCTTTCAAGGTGCGATTCCTAACAGCAGAAGCAGCAGAGGCACAAACTGCATGACGAGAAGGGACAACGTAGAACACGTCTCTGTCCTGGCACATTTTCGTGTGCGATACTTCCCTCCGGGTCTTCGGGCCTTGCGAAGCCCTGTGTACTGCGAGCGCTGCTACTCGCAGCTGAGAAGGACCGTGGAGCTAGCGGCGAATTCGGAGAGCTCTTCGCTGCACTGCGCCGCTCGCAAGCGGCTTCGTTCTTCGCCTTCTGCCGTCCGGCGAGAGCTGAACTCCAGCGGTCAGTTGCAGCTCTGCCCAACAGCGTGTTCTCAGTTCTGCGGGCAAGCACGCCCTCTTGCCTTGGCCCCGAGAGCAAAGTCCCGAGCGAGCATTCGACTTAGTGCAATGCACCCAGAAGGACGCTCTCGCTCGTCTTTCAAGGAGCGATTCCTAACAGCAGAAGCAGCAGAGGCACAAACTGCATGACGAGAAGGGACAACGTAGAACACGTCTCTGTCCTGGCACATTTTCGTGTGCGATACTTCCCTCCGGGTCTTCGGGCCTTGCGAAGCCCTGTGTACTGCGAGCGCTGCTACTCGCAGCTGAGAAGGACCGTGGAGCTAGCGGCGAATTCGGAGAGCTCTTCGCTGCACTGCGCCGCTCGCAAGCGGCTTCGTTCTTCGCCTTCTGCCGTCCGGCGAGAGCTGAACTCCAGCGGTCAGTTGCAGCTCTGCCCAACAGCGTGTTCTCAGTTCTGCGGGCAAGCACGCCCTCTTGCCTTGGCCCCGAGAGCAAAGTCCCGAGCGAGCACTCGACTCAGTGCAATGCACCCGGAAGGACGCTCTCGCTCGCCTTTCAAGGAGCGATTCCTAACAGCAGAAGCAGCAGAGGCACAAACTGCATGACGAGAAGGGACAACGTAGAACACGTCTCTGTCCTGGCACATTTCCGTGTGCCATACTTCCCTCCGGGTCTTCGGGCCTTGCGAAGCTCTGTGTACTGCGAGCGCTGCTACTCGCAGCTGAGAAGGACCGTGGAGCTAGCGGCGAATTCGGAGAGCTCTTCGCTGCACTGCGCCGCTCGCAAGCGGCTTCGTTCTTCGCCTTCTGCCGTCCGGCGAGAGCTGAACTCCAGCGGTCAGTTGCAGCTCTGCCCAACAGCGTGTTCTCAGTTCTGCGGGCAAGCACGCCCTCTTGCCTTGGCCCCGAGAGCAAAGTCCCGAGCGAGCACTCGACTCAGTGCAATGCACCCGGAAAGACGCTGTTGCTCGCCTTTCAAGGAGCGATTCCTAACAGCAGAAGCAGCAGAGGCACAAACTGCATGACGAGAAGGGACAACGTAGAACACGTCTCTGTCCTGGTACATTTTCCTGTGCGAAACTTCCCTCCGGGTCTTCGGTCCTTGCGAAGCTCTATGTACTGTGAGCGCTGCTACTTGCAGCTGAGAAAGACCGTGGAGCTAGCGGCGAATTCGGAGAGCGCTGAGCACGTAGTCAAGAAGCGAGACGTGGCCCTGCAACGCGGTGCTAATAGCAGCTTCCTCGCGGCCGGGGCGAGCTCCGGCCACAAGACATTCTCGTCCTGGCAACGGATCTCTGTGAAGGGCGTAGGCGAAAAGCTTTCGTTTTCCATTCGAACTGCGAGAGAGGCAGACTGTTGCACGGAGCTCTGAGAACAAAGGTGCACGCCCTAGGCGGGCTTGGGCAGAAGCAGCGTTCTCTAGCTCTTGGCTGCCGGCGCACTTGTGGTTGTGTGGCGCCCTTGCAGTGGCTTCTGGCCGCCGGCAAGTGAAAGCGGCTCCACGCTTGGGCGAGGGCGGTGAACGAAGCGGCACTAGTCCCGTGCTTGTGTGCACCACGTTACAGGCTACTAGGAGAGGAAGGTGGTTGACTCTCGCTTGCCTTCCCAAGTGCCCTTAGCAGTCGGAAGGAGCAAGCTGAAGCACTGCTGCTTGTGCTGCTCCTTGGTTCCCTTGCAGCCCGCTGTGAAAGCATTGGCGGTCGCTTCTAGGCGCCGAGTTGCACACAGCACCACTGTAAGTGCCGCGGAGAAGGGAAATCCAGAGTGCAGCGAGGAGCTGGACGTGGCTTACGTGCAGTAAGGAGAAGGTGAACCTAGGCACTGCCTCTTCAATCTGGCCGCCTCTGCTCTGGTAGCAACTTTTGCAAGTCGGCAGAGGGAGCTGCGAGTATGTAGAACGGAGGGCAGCGAGACGCCGTGTGTTATGCGCCCTTTCAGGGCTGCTGCCAGGGTGCCACTTTAAGAACGCCTTCTTCTTCCTCGCGTCCTTCCTCCACTATAGTCTCCTGGATTCACCTGAGACTCTTCCTAGGCATCTCCCTGATCCTTTTTGCAATGAGTCTCACATCATTCTCCTGAAGAAACTGTCTGCTTATGGTTTGCATGGGTGGGCTGTTTGCTGGGTGACAAACTGGGTGATGGCCAGGCCCACAGAGTGGTGGGAAATAGAGTTCATCCAGCTGGTCCCCAAGGCTCGGTCTTGGGCCCAGTCCTGTTTAATATCTTGCTCAGTGTTCTGGACAAGGGCATAGAGTACACGCCCAGGAAGTTCACAGATGATGCAAAGTTGGCTGGTAGTGTTTTTTTCTTCTGGAGGACAGCAGGCTCTGCTTCTTCTTCCTCCTGTTCTGAGGTCGCTGCTCCCTCTTCATCCCTCATTAAGTGTGCTGATTTTGTCACTTGGATGAGAAAACAAACAATTTTAGCAACAATACTAGTGGCAGGGTACAAGAAAGGAAGAGTTCACACGAATCCCCCCCCCCCCGCCCAACAACAGAAAATACCTGATGGCTCCTCTGCCCAGCTTACTGACTACACCGGAACCCATTGTCCCCCAAAGATACTCCCTTCTCCCTGCCCCCAGCCATGATGTGAGATGGAATAGAATAACTAAGATTAAGATTCTCCCTATGGAACTCCATCATACTTCGATTCTGGGAAAAAAAATTTCTTGAAGTTCTATCATTTCAGATCATTTGAATTTGAATTTGCATACTAAAAAGTCTAGCCAGAAACTCATGACAATATTAATAGCCCATTCTAGAATGTCCGAGATGATAGACACTTCTTTCAAGAGAATGTGATACCTCACCTGACTTCTCCAGAATTTAAATGAACAGCGGGAGTAGTCTACAAGATTCTTGCTGCCATCTGGATTTCCTGGTATTTGGCTGGTCTATGTAAACCAACCAGCTATTCAGCAGAGGGAATATTAGTGTGATACTTGATGGTATGTGAGATGGAACACAGTAATTTATGGCTTTTTGCATAGTGATGAAGCTGTAAAGAAAGCTCCGTAATGCTCAGACAAGGAGGCTGCTGGACTTCAAGCAGCAAAGGCCCAAAACGAACCAGTGAAAAGGTGTCATTGAAAAAAAAAAAAAAGCCAGGTGGGGAGCAAAGTGATACTTAAGGGCAGTTTACTGAAAGAGGGAATCTAGTGAAAAAAAAAGTCCAAGAGTGAAGGAATAACAGAGAAAATGAAACTAAGGAAGGAAATCAATCTCAGCTAATCATTTCAGAAGCTAACAAGTTGTCATTGCAATGATGCATAAAGTGAGAAAAAATAAATATGTCTGCGCCAAAATCTGAAATATGAACTTTATTGCATTCTGTCTTCCACGGAATCATACAACAGTCTGTGATTAAAGATCATGTAGTCCAACTTCCTTGCCAGGTAGATCTTACAGTAGATCAAATTGCTCAAGACTAGCCAAACTGATAAGGAGCACTCTCAATGATGGGGCATCCACAACTTCTCTGGAACACCCGTTTGAGTGTCTCACCAGCTTCATTGTAGAAAAGTTTTTCCTTTTAGCCAATCTAAACCTAGTCTCAGTTTGAAAGCATGGCCCCTTATCCTGTCTCTGCAAACTTTCCTAAAAAGTCTTTCTCCATTTGTCTTATACCCTCTTTACATATTCAAAGGCCACAATACTGTCTCTCCAGAAACCTCTCTTCTCCAGGCTAAAAGATCCTACTTTTCACAAGAACCAGGTCATAAACTGAGATGGAAGACATCTCAGGAGATCAGATCATCCAACAGCTCAGCGTAAGAATAGCTCTGAAGTCAGATCAACTAGCTTAGGGCTGTGTCTGTTTGAATTTTGAAAATTAGCAGGACTTGAAATGCTTCAAGGAAGAGAACTCGGGGTGGCTCCAGAAACAGCCTGAGAAACTCGAGCAAACTCGAAACCTCAGAAACTACCACTGCTTTCTCTCCCTCAGCCCAAGCAGTCCCAAAGAAGAAGTGTTCCCAGCAGGCTGGGATAGCACACATATACACTACATATACGTGACAGGCATCGCCAGCAGCCACATCCTGCTCCTTTCTGTGGCTGGCAAGAGTGAGACTGGATGTTTACATGTGGGCAAACTGGGTCCCTCCAGCAGCTCACACACTCAGCCTGCCCAGTGACCCCACTGAATTCCAGTATTAGCAGTGTGCCAAGGCCACAGCACTACTCCGCTTGCTGGCACAGACCATCACACGCCTCCTAAATCAGTCAGGACTCCCCTGGTCCCACAGCCAGCACCCCACTTGCCCTCCGCCAGGCCACTGCCATTGTTCACCAACTTCTCCACTTTGATCTTTGCTGGTGCTCTCAACACTGGCACACCCAGATGTTCTGCAGCTGTTGTCTCCTGGTGGAAAGGACTTGTAAAGCCATGTTTCCTAACAGGACTTCCACAACCTTTCAAAGCAACCTTTACTGGAGTATGAACAATCTCATTCAAATGTCAACATTTCTTTTCCCGTATGTGAAATCAGAATTTCCTTCTTCCGGGCATGCCCAAAACAAGGCACAAACTACATTGTGCCTTCTGTTTCACATGCTGACTCGTTTGTAAACAATGCTAGGAGAATACCTGTTTTGATCCAAGCTAATCTCTGGCCCTTATAGTGCTTTCGGTAGTTAGTTTTGCTTTGTTATTTACTTGATGTCCCATTGAATTGTTGAATCATAAACAGACTACCTGTCTGTATAGCAGCATAGCAGTGATGAATAAATGCAAGAGAAGGAGCAAGGTGATTGTTTGCTAGACTCTTCCTAGAAACTGAGAAATCTGTTACTTAATGCTGACCACAGCAGATGGAGGAAGCATCCTACATGATGTCAAAGCAATGAAGCTGTAATCACTTTTATGATTACAGTCAAGGCACTGCTTTTGCCACCATAAGTGGAGTGCAGGGAATCTTAAAAGACGACACTCTAACTGTTGTCCATGCTCACTGAGAAAATAATGCTTTTACAGCAGAGCAGGTCTCACCGCAGCTAAATCATGGCTTCAACTGTACACCGCCTTCAAAAAGCCCACAAAAACACAAATGAAAGGATTTGGAACCCAAGGGAATCTCGGATTGTGACATCAGCTCACTCTGGATTCTTTCCAAATTCTCAATTCCATTTTCTTCCGAGCCAATTTTCCCACCTAACTTGAGATGTAATTTATGGATTTCCAACACATCTAGTTACCTTAGAATTAGATTGCCACTAGCCAAAAAGACAGAAACAAGCAGTTAAGTGAAGACTGAAACCATGGTTGTTTAGAACAGCAAAACTTGGGCGAAACTATTCTTAAGAAAACCAAAACTTTTAGGACTTACCCATGTATTTTTGGAGGTGGAAAAAGTTTTACATCGAAAAGTCCCTAGGGAACTCTCTTCAGTGCCTGGAGAGCCGCTGTCGCTCGCCTTTCAAGGACCTATTCGTCACAGCAGAGGCAGCAGAGCACAAGATGGCCGACGAGAAGGGGCAGTGTAGAACTCTCTGTCTGTCTGTGTCTCTACTCAGTGTAGAACGTCTCTATCCTGGCACATTTTCGAGTGCGATACTTCCCTCCGGGTCTTCGGTCCTTGCGAAGCTCTATGTACTGTGAGCGCTGCTACTTGCAGCTGAGAAAGACCGTGGAGCTAGCGGCGAATTCGGAGAGCGCTGAGCACGTAGTCAAGAAGCGAGACGTGGCCCTGCAACGCGGTGCTAATAGCAGCTTCCTCGCGGCGGGGGCGAGCTCCGGCCACAAGGCATTCTCGTCCTGGCAACGGATCTCTGTGACGGGCGTAGGCGAAAAGCTTTCGTTTTCCATTCGAACTGCGAGAGAGGCAGACTGTTGCACGGAGCTCTGAGAACAAAGGTGCACGCCCTAGGCGGGCTTGGGCAGAAGCAGCGTTCTCTAGCTCTTGGCTGCCGGCGCACTTGTGGTTGTGTGGCGCCCTTGCAGCGGCTTCTGGCCGCCGGCAAGTGAAAGCGGCTCCACGCTTGGGCGAGGGCGGTGAACGAAGCGGCACTAGTCCCGTGCTTGTGTGCACCACGTTACAGGCTACTAGGAGAGGAAGGTGGTTGACTCTCGCTTGCCTTCCCAAGTGCCCTTAGCAGTCGGAAGGAGCAAGCTGAAGCACTGCTGCTTGTGCTGCTCCTTGGTTCCCTTGCAGCCCGCTGTGAAAGCATTGGCGGTCACTTCTAGGCGCCGAGTTGCACACAGCACCACGGTAAGTGCCTCGGAGAAGGGAAATCCAGAGTGCAGCGAGGAGCTGGACGTGGCTTACGTGCAGTAAGGAGAAGGTGAACCTAGGCACTGCCTCTTCAATCTGGCCGCCTCTGCTCTGGTAGCAACTTTTGCAAGTCGGCAGAGGGAGCCGCGAGTATGTAGAACGGAGGGCAGCGAGATGCCGTGTGTTATGCGCCTTTTCAGGGCTGCTGCCAGGGTGCTACTTTAAGAACGCCTTTTTCTTCCTCGCGTCCTTCTCGCTTCGCTCTAGCTGCATGGAGTACAGCACAGCGAAGGAGTGAGGAAGGGCTCTGCCCCAGCTTTTGTCCCGGCCTGCCTGTGCTGCGCCTTTAGCTGCACACGAGAACAACGGCATTTCTTACCCGCAAGGTAAAAAAGGCTTTAGTGTAGCCTTAGGAATGGCAAGTGCCTAGGCATTAAGTTGAGCGACCACGTATGAGGGAGTCTTTAGAGGTTTCCTCCCCCATGGCGCAGGTGTATTCTCATTCTCGTGCTGAACTGAAAAGTCCGGGCATGGCAAGACTGGCCTGCCTTGTGCAGAGACGAACACAAATGTGGGGCTATGATCCTCTGTGTTCGGAGCTCTGCTTCCGGGTGTGTGGGCCGCCGTGAGCCCGCAGCAGCCGCCGAGGACAGTGTGGATTGTGGATGAGTCTGGGCTGGCCCCCGGCCCCCCCGTTGGTCTGACAGCGGCAGAAGTGGCGTAGGAGCGGCATCGCCTGAGGGCCCCATGGGGGGCGGGAAGAGAGCCGGGAGTGACCCCGAACGACACCGGAAGCGATATCCGTAGGGCCCGGAAGGCCAGCGTTGCCATCGAGTTTGGCCGGTAGGAGGCGTCTAAGGTGCTTTGAAAGGTGGAGCTTCTTTGCTCTAGGACAGTCTGGGAGAGCTGAGGGTGTCCAATCTGGAGAACAGAAGGCTCCAGGGAGATCTTCGAGCCCTTTGCAGTGCCTGCTGGGGCTCCAAGATAGCTGGGGAGGGACTTTGGAAAAGGGTCTGGACTCGCAGGACAAGGGGGAATAGCTTCAAACTGCCAGAGGGCTGGGATAGATGGGATATTGGAAAGGAATTCTTCCTTGGGTGGGTGCTGAGGCACATGTTGCTCAAAGAGGCTGTGTAGGAGCCCCATGGCAGGAAGCGTCCAGGGCCAGGCTGGAGCGGACATGGAGCAACCTGGACTAGTGGAAAAGTGTCCCTGCCCGTGTCAGGATGTGGGAAGAAGATAATTTGTCTCTAAGGTCGCTTCCAGTCCAAACCATTCTGGGATTCTAGGATTCATGGAAGGCCCTTTTCCAAGTGAAGTGTTGTATCTCTTGGCTCCCAGCTTGTAGTTGCCAGTTCTTCTGGAAGCAGGCGTGGCGAAGCAGCTGTGATGAGCCATGGGTTCTCAATAGGACGAGTGTGATATATTTGCAGAGAGGAAGGCTGCAGACAGATCTTCAAGGTCCAGGTAAAACAAGCAAAGGATTGAATAGAAGCCAAAGATTGGTTGTGTTAGTCAGTTTGCTGGCTGTTGAAATGGCCCCAGGTAATTTTCAACATTTCTAATTTGGATTTGTTTGAGTAAAAAATGAATGTGTTACCTCCAGCGTAGGCTCTCCAATGCATCTCCATATGCTCCCATCTCTTTGTTGTATATCGGGTTCTATTAACTGAAGACAGAATCATAACACAGTAGTAAAACATTTAGAGGTGCGAAGCCCTGTGTACTGCGAGCGCTGCTACTCGCAGCTGAGAAGGACCGTGGAGCTAGCGGCGAATTCGGAGAGCTCTTCGCTGCACTGCGCCGCTCGCAAGCGGCTTCGTTCTTCGCCTTCTGCCGTCCGGCGAGAGCTGAACTCCAGCGGTCAGTTGCAGCTCTGCCCAACAGCGTGTTCTCAGTTCTGCGGGCAAGCACGCCCTCTTGCCTTGGCCCCGAGAGCAAAGTCCCGAGCGAGCACTCGACTCAGTGCAATGCACCCGGAAGGACGCTCTCGCTCGCCTTTCAAGGAGCGATTCCTAACAGCAGAAGCAGCAGAGGCACAAACTGCATGACGAGAAGGGACAACGTAGAACACGTCTCTGTCCTGGCGCATTTTCGTGTGCGAAACTTCCCTCCGGGTCTTCGGGCCTTGCGAAGCCCTGTGTACTGCGAGCGCTGCTACTCGCAGCTGAGAAGGACCGTGGAGCTAGCGGCGAATTCGGAGAGCTCTTCGCTGCACTGCGCCGCTCGCAAGCGGCTTCGTTCTTCGCCTTCTGCCGTCCGGCGAGAGCTGAACTCCAGCGGTCAGTTGCAGCTCTGCCCAACAGCGTGTTCTCAGTTCTGCGGGCAAGCACGCCCTCTTGCCTTGGCCCCGAGAGCAAAGTCCCGAGCGAGCACTCGACTCAGTGCAATGCACCCGGAAGGACGCTCTCGCTCGTCTTTCAAGGAGCGATTACCTACAGCAGAAGCAGCAGAGGCACAAACTGCATGACGAGAAGGGACAACGTAGAACACGTCTCTGTCCTGGCACATTTTCGTGTGCGATACTTCCCTCCGGGTCTTCGGGCCTTGCGAAGCTCTGTGTACTGCGAGCGCTGCTACTCGCAGCTGAGAAGGACCGTGGAGCTAGCGGCGAATTCGGAGAGCTCTTCGCTGCACTGCGCCGCTCGCAAGCGGCTTCGTTCTTCGCCTTCTGCCGTCCGGCGAGAGCTGAACTCCAGCGGTCAGTTGCAGCTCTGCCCAACAGCGTGTTCTCAGTTCTGCGGGCAAGCACGCCCTCTTGCCTTGGCCCCGAGAGCAAAGTCCCGAGCGAGCACTCGACTCAGTGCAATGCACCCGGAAGGACGCTCTCGCTCGTCTTTCAAGGAGCGATTCCTAACAGCAGAAGCAGCAGAGGCACAAACTGCATGACGAGAAGGGACAACGTAGAACACGTCTCTGTCCTGGCACATTTTCGTGTGCGATACTTCCCTCCGGGTCTTCGGGCCTTGCGAAGCCCTGTGTACTGCGAGCGCTGCTACTCGCAGCTGAGAAGGACCGTGGAGCTAGCGGCGAATTCGGAGAGCTCTTCGCTGCACTGCGCCGCTCGCAAGCGGCTTCGTTCTTCGCCTTCTGCCGTCCGGCGAGAGCTGAACTCCAGCGGTCAGTTGCAGCTCTGCCCAACAGCGTGTTCTCAGTTCTGCGGGCAAGCACGCCCTCTTGCCTTGGCCCCGAGAGCAAAGTCCCGAGCGAGCACTCGACTCAGTGCAATGCACCCGGAAGGACGCTCTCGCTCGCCTTTCAAGGAGCGATTCCTAACAGCAGAAGCAGCAGAGGCACAAACTGCATGACGAGAAGGGACAACGTAGAACACGTCTCTGTCCTGGCACATTTTCGTGTGCGATACTTCCCTCCGGGTCTTCGGGCCTTGCGAAGCCCTGTGTACTGCGAGCGCTGCTACTCGCAGCTGAGAAGGACCGTGGAGCTAGCGGCGAATTCGGAGAGCTCTTCGCTGCACTGCGCCGCTCGCAAGCGGCTTCGTTCTTCGCCTTCTGCCGTCCGGCGAGAGCTGAACTCCAGCGGTAAGTTTCAGCTCTGCCCAACAGCGTGTTCTCAGTTCTGCGGGCAAGCACGCCCTCTTGCCTTGGCCCCGAGTGCAAAGTCCCGAGCGAGCACTCGACTCAGTGCAATGCACCCGGAAGGACGCTCTCGCTCGCCTTTCAAGGAGCGATTCCTAACAGCAGAAGCAGCAGAGGCACAAACTGCATGACGAGAAGGGACAACGTAGAACACGTCTCTGTCCTGGCACATTTCCGTGTGCCATACTTCCCTCCGGGTCTTCGGGCCTTGCGAAGCTCTGTGTACTGCGAGCGCTGCTACTCGCAGCTGAGAAGGACCGTGGAGCTAGCGGCGAATTCGGAGAGCTCTTCGCTGCACTGCGCCGCTCGCAAGCGGCTTCGTTCTTCGCCTTCTGCCGTCCGGCGAGAGCTGAACTCCAGCGGTTAGTTTCAGCTCTGCCCAACAGCGTGTTCTCAGTTCTGCGGGCAAGCACGCCCTCTTGCCTTGGCCCCGAGAGCAAAGTCCCGAGCGAGCACTCGACTCAGTGCAATGCACCCAGAAGGACGCTCTCGCTCGCCTTTCAAGGAGCGATTCCTAACAGCAGAAGCAGCAGAGGCACAAACTGCATGACGAGAAGGGACAACGTAGAACACGTCTCTGTCCTGGCACATTTTCGTGTGCGATACTTCCCTCCGGGTCTTCGGGCCTTGCGAAGCCCTGTGTACTGCGAGCGCTGCTACTCGCAGCTGAGAAGGACCGTGGAGCTAGCGGCGAATTCGGAGAGCTCTTCGCTGCACTGCGCCGCTCGCAAGCGGCTTCGTTCTTCGCCTTCTGCCGTCCGGCGAGAGCTGAACTCCAGCGGTCAGTTGCAGCTCTGCCCAACAGCGTGTTCTCAGTTCTGCGGGCAAGCACGCCCTCTTGCCTTGGCCCCGAGAGCAAAGTCCCGAGCGAGCACTCGACTCAGTGCAATGCACCCGGAAGGACGCTCTCGCTCGTCTTTCAAGGAGCGATTCCTAACAGCAGAAGCAGCAGAGGCACAAACTGCATGACGAGAAGGGACAACGTAGAACACGTCTCTGTCCTGGCACATTTTCGTGTGCGATACTTCCCTCCGGGTCTTCGGGCCTTGCGAAGCCCTGTGTACTGCGAGCGCTGCTACTCGCAGCTGAGAAGGACCGTGGAGCTAGCGGCGAATTCGGAGAGCTCTTCGCTGCACTGCGCCGCTCGCAAGCGGCTTCGTTCTTCGCCTTCTGCCGTCCGGCGAGAGCTGAACTCCAGCGGTCAGTTGCAGCTCTGCCCAACAGCGTGTTCTCAGTTCTGCGGGCAAGCACGCCCTCTTGCCTTGGCCCCGAGAGCAAAGCCCCGAGCGAGCACTCGACTCAGTGCAATGCACCCGGAAGGACGCTCTCGCTCGTCTTTCAAGGAGCGATTCCTAACAGCAGAAGCAGCAGAGGCACAAACTGCATGACGAGAAGGGACAACGTAGAACACGTCTCTGTCCTGGCACATTTTCGTGTGCGATACTTCCCTCCGGGTCTTCGGTCCTTGCGAAGCTCTGTGTACTGCGAGCGCTGCTACTCGCAGCTGAGAAGGACCGTGGAGCTAGCGGCGAATTCGGAGAGCTCTTCGCTGCACTGCGCCGCTCGCAAGCGGCTTCGTTCTTCGCCTTCTGCCGTCCGGCGAGAGCTGAACTCCAGCGGTAAGTTGCAGCTCTGCCCAACAGCGTGTTCTCAGTTCTGCGGGCAAGCACGCCCTCTTGCCTTGGCCCCGAGAGCAAAGTCCCGAGCGAGCACTCGACTCAGTGCAATGCACCCAGAAGGACGCTCTCGCTCGTCTTTCAAGGAGCGATTCCTAACAGCAGAAGCAGCAGAGGCACAAACTGCATGACGAGAAGGGACAACGTAGAACACGTCTCTGTCCTGGCACATTTTCGTGTGCGATACTTCCCTCCGGGTCTTCGGGCCTTGCGAAGCCCTGTGTACTGCGAGCGCTGCTACTCGCAGCTGAGAAGGACCGTGGAGCTAGCGGCGAATTCGGAGAGCTCTTCGCTGCACTGCGCCGCTCGCAAGCGGCTTCGTTCTTCGCCTTCTGCCGTCCGGCGAGAGCTGAACTCCAGCGGTCAGTTGCAGCTCTGCCCAACAGCGTGTTCTCAGTTCTGCGGGCAAGCACGCCCTCTTGCCTTGGCCCCGAGTGCAAAGACCCGAGCGAGCACTCGACTCAGTGCAATGCACCCGGAAGGACGCTCTCGCTCGTCTTTCAAGGAGCGATTACCTACAGCAGAAGCAGCAGAGGCACAAACTGCATGACGAGAAGGGACAACGTAGAACACGTCTCTGTCCTGGCACATTTTCGTGTGCGATACTTCCCTCCGGGTCTTCGGGCCTTGCGAAGCCCTGTGTACTGCGAGCGCTGCTACTCGCAGCTGAGAAGGACCGTGGAGCTAGCGGCGAATTCGGAGAGCTCTTCGCTGCACTGCGCCGCTCGCAAGCGGCTTCGTTCTTCGCCTTCTGCCGTCCGGCGAGAGCTGAACTCCAGCGGTCAGTTGCAGCTCTGCCCAACAGCGTGTTCTCAGTTCTGCGGGCAAGCACGCCCTCTTGCCTTGGCCCCGAGAGCAAAGTCCCGAGCGAGCACTCGACTCAGTGCAATGCACCCGGAAGGACGCTCTCGCTCGTCTTTCAAGGAGCGATTCCTAACAGCAGAAGCAGCAGAGGCACAAACTGCATGACGAGAAGGGACAACGTAGAACACGTCTCTGTCCTGGCACATTTTCGTGTGCGATACTTCCCTCCGGGTCTTCGGGCCTTGCGAAGCCCTGTGTACTGCGAGCGCTGCTACTCGCAGCTGAGAAGGACCGTGGAGCTAGCGGCGAATTCGGAGAGCTCTTCGCTGCACTGCGCCGCTCGCAAGCGGCTTCGTTCTTCGCCTTCTGCCGTCCGGCGAGAGCTGAACTCCAGCGGTCAGTTGCAGCTCTGCCCAACAGCGTGTTCTCAGTTCTGCGGGCAAGCACGCCCTCTTGCCTTGGCCCCGAGAGCAAAGTCCCGAGCGAGCACTCGACTCAGTGCAATGCACCCAGAAGGACGCTCTCGCTCGCCTTTCAAGGAGCGATTCCTAACAGCAGAAGCAGCAGAGGCACAAACTGCATGACGAGAAGGGACAACGTAGAACACGTCTCTGTCCTGGCACATTTTCGTGTGCGAAACTTCCCTCCGGGTCTTCGGGCCTTGCGAAGCCCTGTGTACTGCGAGCGCTGCTACTCGCAGCTGAGAAGGACCGTGGAGCTAGCGGCGAATTCGGAGAGCTCTTCGCTGCACTGCGCCGCTCGCAAGCGGCTTCGTTCTTCGCCTTCTGCCGTCCGGCGAGAGCTGAACTCCAGCGGTAAGTTTCAGCTCTGCCCAACAGCGTGTTCTCAGTTCTGCGGGCAAGCACGCCCTCTTGCCTTGGCCCCGAGAGCAAAGTCCCGAGCGAGCACTCGACTCAGTGCAATGCACCCAGAAGGACGCTCTCGCTCGCCTTTCAAGGTGCGATTCCTAACAGCAGAAGCAGCAGAGGCACAAACTGCATGACGAGAAGGGACAACGTAGAACACGTCTCTGTCCTGGCACATTTTCGTGTGCGATACTTCCCTCCGGGTCTTCGGGCCTTGCGAAGCCCTGTGTACTGCGAGCGCTGCTACTCGCAGCTGAGAAGGACCGTGGAGCTAGCGGCGAATTCGGAGAGCTCTTCGCTGCACTGCGCCGCTCGCAAGCGGCTTCGTTCTTCGCCTTCTGCCGTCCGGCGAGAGCTGAACTCCAGCGGTCAGTTGCAGCTCTGCCCAACAGCGTGTTCTCAGTTCTGCGGGCAAGCACGCCCTCTTGCCTTGGCCCCGAGAGCAAAGTCCCGAGCGAGCATTCGACTTAGTGCAATGCACCCAGAAGGACGCTCTCGCTCGTCTTTCAAGGAGCGATTCCTAACAGCAGAAGCAGCAGAGGCACAAACTGCATGACGAGAAGGGACAACGTAGAACACGTCTCTGTCCTGGCACATTTTCGTGTGCGATACTTCCCTCCGGGTCTTCGGGCCTTGCGAAGCCCTGTGTACTGCGAGCGCTGCTACTCGCAGCTGAGAAGGACCGTGGAGCTAGCGGCGAATTCGGAGAGCTCTTCGCTGCACTGCGCCGCTCGCAAGCGGCTTCGTTCTTCGCCTTCTGCCGTCCGGCGAGAGCTGAACTCCAGCGGTCAGTTGCAGCTCTGCCCAACAGCGTGTTCTCAGTTCTGCGGGCAAGCACGCCCTCTTGCCTTGGCCCCGAGTGCAAAGACCCGAGCGAGCACTCGACTCAGTGCAATGCACCCGGAAGGACGCTCTCGCTCGTCTTTCAAGGAGCGATTACCTACAGCAGAAGCAGCAGAGGCACAAACTGCATGACGAGAAGGGACAACGTAGAACACGTCTCTGTCCTGGCACATTTTCGTGTGCGATACTTCCCTCCGGGTCTTCGGGCCTTGCGAAGCCCTGTGTACTGCGAGCGCTGCTACTCGCAGCTGAGAAGGACCGTGGAGCTAGCGGCGAATTCGGAGAGCTCTTCGCTGCACTGCGCCGCTCGCAAGCGGCTTCGTTCTTCGCCTTCTGCCGTCCGGCGAGAGCTGAACTCCAGCGGTCAGTTGCAGCTCTGCCCAACAGCGTGTTCTCAGTTCTGCGGGCAAGCACGCCCTCTTGCCTTGGCCCCGAGAGCAAAGTCCCGAGCGAGCACTCGACTCAGTGCAATGCACCCGGAAGGACGCTCTCGCTCGCCTTTCAAGGAGCGATTCCTAACAGCAGAAGCAGCAGAGGCACAAACTGCATGACGAGAAGGGACAACGTAGAACACGTCTCTGTCCTGGCACATTTTCGTGTGCGATACTTCCCTCCGGGTCTTCGGGCCTTGCGAAGCCCTGTGTACTGCGAGCGCTGCTACTCGCAGCTGAGAAGGACCGTGGAGCTAGCGGCGAATTCGGAGAGCTCTTCGCTGCACTGCGCCGCTCGCAAGCGGCTTCGTTCTTCGCCTTCTGCCGTCCGGCGAGAGCTGAACTCCAGCGGTCAGTTGCAGCTCTGCCCAACAGCGTGTTCTCAGTTCTGCGGGCAAGCACGCCCTCTTGCCTTGGCCCCGAGAGCAAAGTCCCGAGCGAGCACTCGACTCAGTGCAATGCACCCGGAAGGACGCTCTCGCTCGCCTTTCAAGGAGCGATTCCTAACAGCAGAAGCAGCAGAGGCACAAACTGCATGACGAGAAGGGACAACGTAGAACACGTCTCTGTCCTGGCACATTTTCGTGTGCGATACTTCCCTCCGGGTCTTCGGGCCTTGCGAAGCCCTGTGTACTGCGAGCGCTGCTACTCGCAGCTGAGAAGGACCGTGGAGCTAGCGGCGAATTCGGAGAGCTCTTCGCTGCACTGCGCCGCTCGCAAGCGGCTTCGTTCTTCGCCTTCTGCCGTCCGGCGAGAGCTGAACTCCAGCGGTCAGTTGCAGCTCTGCCCAACAGCGTGTTCTCAGTTCTGCGGGCAAGCACGCCCTCTTGCCTTGGCCCCGAGTGCAAAGTCCCGAGCGAGCACTCGACTCAGTGCAATGCACCCGGAAGGACGCTCTCGCTCGCCTTTCAAGGAGCGATTCCTAACAGCAGAAGCAGCAGAGGCACAAACTGCATGACGAGAAGGGACAACGTAGAACACGTCTCTGTCCTGGCACATTTCCGTGTGCCATACTTCCCTCCGGGTCTTCGGGCCTTGCGAAGCCCTGTGTACTGCGAGCGCTGCTACTCGCAGCTGAGAAGGACCGTCTAGCTAGCGGCGAATTCGGAGAGCTCTTCGCTGCACTGCGCCGCTCGCAAGCGGCTTCGTTCTTCGCCTTCTGCCGTCCGGCGAGAGCTGAACTCCAGCGGTAAGTTTCAGCTCTGCCCAACAGCGTGTTCTCAGTTCTGCGGGCAAGCACGCCCTCTTGCCTTGGCCCCGAGAGCAAAGTCCCGAGCGAGCACTCGACTCAGTGCAATGCACCCAGAAGGACGCTCTCGCTCGCCTTTCAAGGAGCGATTCCTAACAGCAGAAGCAGCAGAGGCACAAACTGCATGACGAGAAGGGACAACGTAGAACACGTCTCTGTCCTGGCACATTTTCGTGTGCGATACTTCCCTCCGGGTCTTCGGGCCTTGCGAAGCCCTGTGTACTGCGAGCGCTGCTACTCGCAGCTGAGAAGGACCGTGGAGCTAGCGGCGAATTCGGAGAGCTCTTCGCTGCACTGCGCCGCTCGCAAGCGGCTTCGTTCTTCGCCTTCTGCCGTCCGGCGAGAGCTGAACTCCAGCGGTCAGTTGCAGCTCTGCCCAACAGCGTGTTCTCAGTTCTGCGGGCAAGCACGCCCTCTTGCCTTGGCCCCGAGAGCAAAGCCCCGAGCGAGCACTCGACTCAGTGCAATGCACCCGGAAGGACGCTCTCGCTCGCCTTTCAAGGAGCGATTCCTAACAGCAGAAGCAGCAGAGGCACAAACTGCATGACGAGAAGGGACAACGTAGAACACGTCTCTGTCCTGGCACATTTTCGTGTGCGATACTTCCCTCCGGGTCTTCGGTCCTTGCGAAGCTCTGTGTACTGCGAGCGCTGCTACTCGCAGCTGAGAAGGACCGTGGAGCTAGCGGCGAATTCGGAGAGCTCTTCGCTGCACTGCGCCGCTCGCAAGCGGCTTCGTTCTTCGCCTTCTGCCGTCCGGCGAGAGCTGAACTCCAGCGGTCAGTTGCAGCTCTGCCCAACAGCGTGTTCTCAGTTCTGCGGGCAAGCACGCCCTCTTGCCTTGGCCCCGAGTGCAAAGTCCCGAGCGAGCACTCGACTCAGTGCAATGCACCCGGAAGGACGCTCTCGCTCGTCTTTCAAGGAGCGATTCCTAACAGCAGAAGCAGCAGAGGCACAAACTGCATGACGAGAAGGGACAACGTAGAACACGTCTCTGTCCTGGCACATTTTCGTGTGCGATACTTCCCTCCGGGTCTTCGGTCCTTGCGAAGCTCTGTGTACTGCGAGCGCTGCTACTCGCAGCTGAGAAGGACCGTGGAGCTAGCGGCGAATTCGGAGAGCTCTTCGCTGCACTGCGCCGCTCGCAAGCGGCTTCGTTCTTCGCCTTCTGCCGTCCGGCGAGAGCTGAACTCCAGCGGTAAGTTGCAGCTCTGCCCAACAGCGTGTTCTCAGTTCTGCGGGCAAGCACGCCCTCTTGCCTTGGCCCCGAGAGCAAAGTCCCGAGCGAGCACTCGACTCAGTGCAATGCACCCAGAAGGACGCTCTCGCTCGTCTTTCAAGGAGCGATTCCTAACAGCAGAAGCAGCAGAGGCACAAACTGCATGACGAGAAGGGACAACGTAGAACACGTCTCTGTCCTGGCACATTTTCGTGTGCGATACTTCCCTCCGGGTCTTCGGGCCTTGCGAAGCCCTGTGTACTGCGAGCGCTGCTACTCGCAGCTGAGAAGGACCGTGGAGCTAGCGGCGAATTCGGAGAGCTCTTCGCTGCACTGCGCCGCTCGCAAGCGGCTTCGTTCTTCGCCTTCTGCCGTCCGGCGAGAGCTGAACTCCAGCGGTCAGTTGCAGCTCTGCCCAACAGCGTGTTCTCAGTTCTGCGGGCAAGCACGCCCTCTTGCCTTGGCCCCGAGTGCAAAGACCCGAGCGAGCACTCGACTCAGTGCAATGCACCCGGAAGGACGCTCTCGCTCGTCTTTCAAGGAGCGATTACCTACAGCAGAAGCAGCAGAGGCACAAACTGCATGACGAGAAGGGACAACGTAGAACACGTCTCTGTCCTGGCACATTTTCGTGTGCGATACTTCCCTCCGGGTCTTCGGGCCTTGCGAAGCCCTGTGTACTGCGAGCGCTGCTACTCGCAGCTGAGAAGGACCGTGGAGCTAGCGGCGAATTCGGAGAGCTCTTCGCTGCACTGCGCCGCTCGCAAGCGGCTTCGTTCTTCGCCTTCTGCCGTCCGGCGAGAGCTGAACTCCAGCGGTCAGTTGCAGCTCTGCCCAACAGCGTGTTCTCAGTTCTGCGGGCAAGCACGCCCTCTTGCCTTGGCCCCGAGAGCAAAGTCCCGAGCGAGCACTCGACTCAGTGCAATGCACCCGGAAGGACGCTCTCGCTCGTCTTTCAAGGAGCGATTCCTAACAGCAGAAGCAGCAGAGGCACAAACTGCATGACGAGAAGGGACAACGTAGAACACGTCTCTGTCCTGGCACATTTTCGTGTGCGATACTTCCCTCCGGGTCTTCGGGCCTTGCGAAGCCCTGTGTACTGCGAGCGCTGCTACTCGCAGCTGAGAAGGACCGTGGAGCTAGCGGCGAATTCGGAGAGCTCTTCGCTGCACTGCGCCGCTCGCAAGCGGCTTCGTTCTTCGCCTTCTGCCGTCCGGCGAGAGCTGAACTCCAGCGGTCAGTTGCAGCTCTGCCCAACAGCGTGTTCTCAGTTCTGCGGGCAAGCACGCCCTCTTGCCTTGGCCCCGAGAGCAAAGTCCCGAGCGAGCACTCGACTCAGTGCAATGCACCCAGAAGGACGCTCTCGCTCGCCTTTCAAGGAGCGATTCCTAACAGCAGAAGCAGCAGAGGCACAAACTGCATGACGAGAAGGGACAACGTAGAACACGTCTCTGTCCTGGCACATTTTCGTGTGCGAAACTTCCCTCCGGGTCTTCGGGCCTTGCGAAGCCCTGTGTACTGCGAGCGCTGCTACTCGCAGCTGAGAAGGACCGTGGAGCTAGCGGCGAATTCGGAGAGCTCTTCGCTGCACTGCGCCGCTCGCAAGCGGCTTCGTTCTTCGCCTTCTGCCGTCCGGCGAGAGCTGAACTCCAGCGGTAAGTTTCAGCTCTGCCCAACAGCGTGTTCTCAGTTCTGCGGGCAAGCACGCCCTCTTGCCTTGGCCCCGAGAGCAAAGTCCCGAGCGAGCACTCGACTCAGTGCAATGCACCCAGAAGGACGCTCTCGCTCGCCTTTCAAGGTGCGATTCCTAACAGCAGAAGCAGCAGAGGCACAAACTGCATGACGAGAAGGGACAACGTAGAACACGTCTCTGTCCTGGCACATTTTCGTGTGCGATACTTCCCTCCGGGTCTTCGGGCCTTGCGAAGCCCTGTGTACTGCGAGCGCTGCTACTCGCAGCTGAGAAGGACCGTGGAGCTAGCGGCGAATTCGGAGAGCTCTTCGCTGCACTGCGCCGCTCGCAAGCGGCTTCGTTCTTCGCCTTCTGCCGTCCGGCGAGAGCTGAACTCCAGCGGTCAGTTGCAGCTCTGCCCAACAGCGTGTTCTCAGTTCTGCGGGCAAGCACGCCCTCTTGCCTTGGCCCCGAGAGCAAAGTCCCGAGCGAGCATTCGACTTAGTGCAATGCACCCAGAAGGACGCTCTCGCTCGTCTTTCAAGGAGCGATTCCTAACAGCAGAAGCAGCAGAGGCACAAACTGCATGACGAGAAGGGACAACGTAGAACACGTCTCTGTCCTGGCACATTTTCGTGTGCGATACTTCCCTCCGGGTCTTCGGGCCTTGCGAAGCTCTGTGTACTGCGAGCGCTGCTACTCGCAGCTGAGAAGGACCGTGGAGCTAGCGGCGAATTCGGAGAGCTCTTCGCTGCACTGCGCCGCTCGCAAGCGGCTTCGTTCTTCGCCTTCTGCCGTCCGGCGAGAGCTGAACTCCAGCGGTCAGTTGCAGCTCTGCCCAACAGCGTGTTCTCAGTTCTGCGGGCAAGCACGCCCTCTTGCCTTGGCCCCGAGAGCAAAGTCCCGAGCGAGCACTCGACTCAGTGCAATGCACCCGGAAGGACGCTCTCGCTCGCCTTTCAAGGAGCGATTCCTAACAGCAGAAGCAGCAGAGGCACAAACTGCATGACGAGAAGGGACAACGTAGAACACGTCTCTGTCCTGGCACATTTCCGTGTGCCATACTTCCCTCCGGGTCTTCGGGCCTTGCGAAGCTCTGTGTACTGCGAGCGCTGCTACTCGCAGCTGAGAAGGACCGTGGAGCTAGCGGCGAATTCGGAGAGCTCTTCGCTGCACTGCGCCGCTCGCAAGCGGCTTCGTTCTTCGCCTTCTGCCGTCCGGCGAGAGCTGAACTCCAGCGGTCAGTTGCAGCTCTGCCCAACAGCGTGTTCTCAGTTCTGCGGGCAAGCACGCCCTCTTGCCTTGGCCCCGAGAGCAAAGTCCCGAGCGAGCACTCGACTCAGTGCAATGCACCCGGAAAGACGCTGTTGCTCGCCTTTCAAGGAGCGATTCCTAACAGCAGAAGCAGCAGAGGCACAAACTGCATGACGAGAAGGGACAACGTAGAACACGTCTCTGTCCTGGTACATTTTCCTGTGCGAAACTTCCCTCCGGGTCTTCGGTCCTTGCGAAGCTCTATGTACTGTGAGCGCTGCTACTTGCAGCTGAGAAAGACCGTGGAGCTAGCGGCGAATTCGGAGAGCGCTGAGCACGTAGTCAAGAAGCGAGACGTGGCCCTGCAACGCGGTGCTAATAGCAGCTTCCTCGCGGCCGGGGCGAGCTCCGGCCACAAGACATTCTCGTCCTGGCAACGGATCTCTGTGAAGGGCGTAGGCGAAAAGCTTTCGTTTTCCATTCGAACTGCGAGAGAGGCAGACTGTTGCACGGAGCTCTGAGAACAAAGGTGCACGCCCTAGGCGGGCTTGGGCAGAAGCAGCGTTCTCTAGCTCTTGGCTGCCGGCGCACTTGTGGTTGTGTGGCGCCCTTGCAGTGGCTTCTGGCCGCCGGCAAGTGAAAGCGGCTCCACGCTTGGGCGAGGGCGGTGAACGAAGCGGCACTAGTCCCGTGCTTGTGTGCACCACGTTACAGGCTACTAGGAGAGGAAGGTGGTTGACTCTCGCTTGCCTTCCCAAGTGCCCTTAGCAGTCGGAAGGAGCAAGCTGAAGCACTGCTGCTTGTGCTGCTCCTTGGTTCCCTTGCAGCCCGCTGTGAAAGCATTGGCGGTCGCTTCTAGGCGCCGAGTTGCACACAGCACCACTGTAAGTGCCGCGGAGAAGGGAAATCCAGAGTGCAGCGAGGAGCTGGACGTGGCTTACGTGCAGTAAGGAGAAGGTGAACCTAGGCACTGCCTCTTCAATCTGGCCGCCTCTGCTCTGGTAGCAACTTTTGCAAGTCGGCAGAGGGAGCTGCGAGTATGTAGAACGGAGGGCAGCGAGACGCCGTGTGTTATGCGCCCTTTCAGGGCTGCTGCCAGGGTGCCACTTTAAGAACGCCTTCTTCTTCCTCGCGTCCTTCCTCCACTATAGTCTCCTGGATTCACCTGAGACTCTTCCTAGGCATCTCCCTGATCCTTTTTGCAATGAGTCTCACATCATTCTCCTGAAGAAACTGTCTGCTTATGGTTTGCATGGGTGGGCTGTTTGCTGGGTGACAAACTGGGTGATGGCCAGGCCCACAGAGTGGTGGGAAATAGAGTTCATCCAGCTGGTCCCCAAGGCTCGGTCTTGGGCCCAGTCCTGTTTAATATCTTGCTCAGTGTTCTGGACAAGGGCATAGAGTACACGCCCAGGAAGTTCACAGATGATGCAAAGTTGGCTGGTAGTGTTTTTTTCTTCTGGAGGACAGCAGGCTCTGCTTCTTCTTCCTCCTGTTCTGAGGTCGCTGCTCCCTCTTCATCCCTCATTAAGTGTGCTGATTTTGTCACTTGGATGAGAAAACAAACAATTTTAGCAACAATACTAGTGGCAGGGTACAAGAAAGGAAGAGTTCACACGAATCCCCCCCCCCCCGCCCAACAACAGAAAATACCTGATGGCTCCTCTGCCCAGCTTACTGACTACACCGGAACCCATTGTCCCCCAAAGATACTCCCTTCTCCCTGCCCCCAGCCATGATGTGAGATGGAATAGAATAACTAAGATTAAGATTCTCCCTATGGAACTCCATCATACTTCGATTCTGGGAAAAAAAATTTCTTGAAGTTCTATCATTTCAGATCATTTGAATTTGAATTTGCATACTAAAAAGTCTAGCCAGAAACTCATGACAATATTAATAGCCCATTCTAGAATGTCCGAGATGATAGACACTTCTTTCAAGAGAATGTGATACCTCACCTGACTTCTCCAGAATTTAAATGAACAGCGGGAGTAGTCTACAAGATTCTTGCTGCCATCTGGATTTCCTGGTATTTGGCTGGTCTATGTAAACCAACCAGCTATTCAGCAGAGGGAATATTAGTGTGATACTTGATGGTATGTGAGATGGAACACAGTAATTTATGGCTTTTTGCATAGTGATGAAGCTGTAAAGAAAGCTCCGTAATGCTCAGACAAGGAGGCTGCTGGACTTCAAGCAGCAAAGGCCCAAAACGAACCAGTGAAAAGGTGTCATTGAAAAAAAAAAAAAAGCCAGGTGGGGAGCAAAGTGATACTTAAGGGCAGTTTACTGAAAGAGGGAATCTAGTGAAAAAAAAAGTCCAAGAGTGAAGGAATAACAGAGAAAATGAAACTAAGGAAGGAAATCAATCTCAGCTAATCATTTCAGAAGCTAACAAGTTGTCATTGCAATGATGCATAAAGTGAGAAAAAATAAATATGTCTGCGCCAAAATCTGAAATATGAACTTTATTGCATTCTGTCTTCCACGGAATCATACAACAGTCTGTGATTAAAGATCATGTAGTCCAACTTCCTTGCCAGGTAGATCTTACAGTAGATCAAATTGCTCAAGACTAGCCAAACTGATAAGGAGCACTCTCAATGATGGGGCATCCACAACTTCTCTGGAACACCCGTTTGAGTGTCTCACCAGCTTCATTGTAGAAAAGTTTTTCCTTTTAGCCAATCTAAACCTAGTCTCAGTTTGAAAGCATGGCCCCTTATCCTGTCTCTGCAAACTTTCCTAAAAAGTCTTTCTCCATTTGTCTTATACCCTCTTTACATATTCAAAGGCCACAATACTGTCTCTCCAGAAACCTCTCTTCTCCAGGCTAAAAGATCCTACTTTTCACAAGAACCAGGTCATAAACTGAGATGGAAGACATCTCAGGAGATCAGATCATCCAACAGCTCAGCGTAAGAATAGCTCTGAAGTCAGATCAACTAGCTTAGGGCTGTGTCTGTTTGAATTTTGAAAATTAGCAGGACTTGAAATGCTTCAAGGAAGAGAACTCGGGGTGGCTCCAGAAACAGCCTGAGAAACTCGAGCAAACTCGAAACCTCAGAAACTACCACTGCTTTCTCTCCCTCAGCCCAAGCAGTCCCAAAGAAGAAGTGTTCCCAGCAGGCTGGGATAGCACACATATACACTACATATACGTGACAGGCATCGCCAGCAGCCACATCCTGCTCCTTTCTGTGGCTGGCAAGAGTGAGACTGGATGTTTACATGTGGGCAAACTGGGTCCCTCCAGCAGCTCACACACTCAGCCTGCCCAGTGACCCCACTGAATTCCAGTATTAGCAGTGTGCCAAGGCCACAGCACTACTCCGCTTGCTGGCACAGACCATCACACGCCTCCTAAATCAGTCAGGACTCCCCTGGTCCCACAGCCAGCACCCCACTTGCCCTCCGCCAGGCCACTGCCATTGTTCACCAACTTCTCCACTTTGATCTTTGCTGGTGCTCTCAACACTGGCACACCCAGATGTTCTGCAGCTGTTGTCTCCTGGTGGAAAGGACTTGTAAAGCCATGTTTCCTAACAGGACTTCCACAACCTTTCAAAGCAACCTTTACTGGAGTATGAACAATCTCATTCAAATGTCAACATTTCTTTTCCCGTATGTGAAATCAGAATTTCCTTCTTCCGGGCATGCCCAAAACAAGGCACAAACTACATTGTGCCTTCTGTTTCACATGCTGACTCGTTTGTAAACAATGCTAGGAGAATACCTGTTTTGATCCAAGCTAATCTCTGGCCCTTATAGTGCTTTCGGTAGTTAGTTTTGCTTTGTTATTTACTTGATGTCCCATTGAATTGTTGAATCATAAACAGACTACCTGTCTGTATAGCAGCATAGCAGTGATGAATAAATGCAAGAGAAGGAGCAAGGTGATTGTTTGCTAGACTCTTCCTAGAAACTGAGAAATCTGTTACTTAATGCTGACCACAGCAGATGGAGGAAGCATCCTACATGATGTCAAAGCAATGAAGCTGTAATCACTTTTATGATTACAGTCAAGGCACTGCTTTTGCCACCATAAGTGGAGTGCAGGGAATCTTAAAAGACGACACTCTAACTGTTGTCCATGCTCACTGAGAAAATAATGCTTTTACAGCAGAGCAGGTCTCACCGCAGCTAAATCATGGCTTCAACTGTACACCGCCTTCAAAAAGCCCACAAAAACACAAATGAAAGGATTTGGAACCCAAGGGAATCTCGGATTGTGACATCAGCTCACTCTGGATTCTTTCCAAATTCTCAATTCCATTTTCTTCCGAGCCAATTTTCCCACCTAACTTGAGATGTAATTTATGGATTTCCAACACATCTAGTTACCTTAGAATTAGATTGCCACTAGCCAAAAAGACAGAAACAAGCAGTTAAGTGAAGACTGAAACCATGGTTGTTTAGAACAGCAAAACTTGGGCGAAACTATTCTTAAGAAAACCAAAACTTTTAGGACTTACCCATGTATTTTTGGAGGTGGAAAAAGTTTTACATCGAAAAGTCCCTAGGGAACTCTCTTCAGTGCCTGGAGAGCCGCTGTCGCTCGCCTTTCAAGGACCTATTCGTCACAGCAGAGGCAGCAGAGCACAAGATGGCCGACGAGAAGGGGCAGTGTAGAACTCTCTGTCTGTCTGTGTCTCTACTCAGTGTAGAACGTCTCTATCCTGGCACATTTTCGAGTGCGATACTTCCCTCCGGGTCTTCGGTCCTTGCGAAGCTCTATGTACTGTGAGCGCTGCTACTTGCAGCTGAGAAAGACCGTGGAGCTAGCGGCGAATTCGGAGAGCGCTGAGCACGTAGTCAAGAAGCGAGACGTGTCCCTGCAACGCGGTGCTAATAGCAGCTTCCTCGCGGCGGGGGCGAGCTCCGGCCACAAGGCATTCTCGTCCTGGCAACGGATCTCTGTGACGGGCGTAGGCGAAAAGCTTTCGTTTTCCATTCGAACTGCGAGAGAGGCAGACTGTTGCACGGAGCTCTGAGAACAAAGGTGCACGCCCTAGGCGGGCTTGGGCAGAAGCAGCGTTCTCTAGCTCTTGGCTGCCGGCGCACTTGTGGTTGTGTGGCGCCCTTGCAGCGGCTTCTGGCCGCCGGCAAGTGAAAGCGGCTCCACGCTTGGGCGAGGGCGGTGAACGAAGCGGCACTAGTCCCGTGCTTGTGTGCACCACGTTACAGGCTACTAGGAGAGGAAGGTGGTTGACTCTCGCTTGCCTTCCCAAGTGCCCTTAGCAGTCGGAAGGAGCAAGCTGAAGCACTGCTGCTTGTGCTGCTCCTTGGTTCCCTTGCAGCCCGCTGTGAAAGCATTGGCGGTCACTTCTAGGCGCCGAGTTGCACACAGCACCACGGTAAGTGCCTCGGAGAAGGGAAATCCAGAGTGCAGCGAGGAGCTGGACGTGGCTTACGTGCAGTAAGGAGAAGGTGAACCTAGGCACTGCCTCTTCAATCTGGCCGCCTCTGCTCTGGTAGCAACTTTTGCAAGTCGGCAGAGGGAGCCGCGAGTATGTAGAACGGAGGGCAGCGAGATGCCGTGTGTTATGCGCCTTTTCAGGGCTGCTGCCAGGGTGCTACTTTAAGAACGCCTTTTTCTTCCTCGCGTCCTTCTCGCTTCGCTCTAGCTGCATGGAGTACAGCACAGCGAAGGAGTGAGGAAGGGCTCTGCCCCAGCTTTTGTCCCGGCCTGCCTGTGCTGCGCCTTTAGCTGCACACGAGAACAACGGCATTTCTTACCCGCAAGGTAAAAAAGGCTTTAGTGTAGCCTTAGGAATGGCAAGTGCCTAGGCATTAAGTTGAGCGACCACGTATGAGGGAGTCTTTAGAGGTTTCCTCCCCCATGGCGCAGGTGTATTCTCATTCTCGTGCTGAACTGAAAAGTCCGGGCATGGCAAGACTGGCCTGCCTTGTGCAGAGACGAACACAAATGTGGGGCTATGATCCTCTGTGTTCGGAGCTCTGCTTCCGGGTGTGTGGGCCGCCGTGAGCCCGCAGCAGCCGCCGAGGACAGTGTGGATTGTGGATGAGTCTGGGCTGGCCCCCGGCCCCCCCGTTGGTCTGACAGCGGCAGAAGTGGCGTAGGAGCGGCATCGCCTGAGGGCCCCATGGGGGGCGGGAAGAGAGCCGGGAGTGACCCCGAACGACACCGGAAGCGATATCCGTAGGGCCCGGAAGGCCAGCGTTGCCATCGAGTTTGGCCGGTAGGAGGCGTCTAAGGTGCTTTGAAAGGTGGAGCTTCTTTGCTCTAGGACAGTCTGGGAGAGCTGAGGGTGTCCAATCTGGAGAACAGAAGGCTCCAGGGAGATCTTCGAGCCCTTTGCAGTGCCTGCTGGGGCTCCAAGATAGCTGGGGAGGGACTTTGGAAAAGGGTCTGGACTCGCAGGACAAGGGGGAATAGCTTCAAACTGCCAGAGGGCTGGGATAGATGGGATATTGGAAAGGAATTCTTCCTTGGGTGGGTGCTGAGGCACATGTTGCTCAAAGAGGCTGTGTAGGAGCCCCATGGCAGGAAGCGTCCAGGGCCAGGCTGGAGCGGACATGGAGCAACCTGGACTAGTGGAAAAGTGTCCCTGCCCGTGTCAGGATGTGGGAAGAAGATAATTTGTCTCTAAGGTCGCTTCCAGTCCAAACCATTCTGGGATTCTAGGATTCATGGAAGGCCCTTTTCCAAGTGAAGTGTTGTATCTCTTGGCTCCCAGCTTGTAGTTGCCAGTTCTTCTGGAAGCAGGCGTGGCGAAGCAGCTGTGATGAGCCATGGGTTCTCAATAGGACGAGTGTGATATATTTGCAGAGAGGAAGGCTGCAGACAGATCTTCAAGGTCCAGGTAAAACAAGCAAAGGATTGAATAGAAGCCAAAGATTGGTTGTGTTAGTCAGTTTGCTGGCTGTTGAAATGGCCCCAGGTAATTTTCAACATTTCTAATTTGGATTTGTTTGAGTAAAAAATGAATGTGTTACCTCCAGCGTAGGCTCTCCAATGCATCTCCATATGCTCCCATCTCTTTGTTGTATATCGGGTTCTATTAACTGAAGACAGAATCATAACACAGTAGTAAAACATTTAGAGGTGCGAAGCCCTGTGTACTGCGAGCGCTGCTACTCGCAGCTGAGAAGGACCGTGGAGCTAGCGGCGAATTCGGAGAGCTCTTCGCTGCACTGCGCCGCTCGCAAGCGGCTTCGTTCTTCGCCTTCTGCCGTCCGGCGAGAGCTGAACTCCAGCGGTCAGTTGCAGCTCTGCCCAACAGCGTGTTCTCAGTTCTGCGGGCAAGCACGCCCTCTTGCCTTGGCCCCGAGAGCAAAGTCCCGAGCGAGCACTCGACTCAGTGCAATGCACCCGGAAGGACGCTCTCGCTCGCCTTTCAAGGAGCGATTCCTAACAGCAGAAGCAGCAGAGGCACAAACTGCATGACGAGAAGGGACAACGTAGAACACGTCTCTGTCCTGGCGCATTTTCGTGTGCGAAACTTCCCTCCGGGTCTTCGGGCCTTGCGAAGCCCTGTGTACTGCGAGCGCTGCTACTCGCAGCTGAGAAGGACCGTGGAGCTAGCGGCGAATTCGGAGAGCTCTTCGCTGCACTGCGCCGCTCGCAAGCGGCTTCGTTCTTCGCCTTCTGCCGTCCGGCGAGAGCTGAACTCCAGCGGTCAGTTGCAGCTCTGCCCAACAGCGTGTTCTCAGTTCTGCGGGCAAGCACGCCCTCTTGCCTTGGCCCCGAGAGCAAAGCCCCGAGCGAGCACTCGACTCAGTGCAATGCACCCAGAAGGACGCTCTCGCTCGCCTTTCAAGGAGCGATTCCTAACAGCAGAAGCAGCAGAGGTACAAACTGCATGACGAGAAGGGACAACGTAGAACACGTCTCTGTCCTGGCACATTTTCGTGTGCGATACTTCCCTCCGGGTCTTCGGGCCTTGCGAAGCTCTGTGTACTGCGAGCGCTGCTACTCGCAGCTGAGAAGGACCGTGGAGCTAGCGGCGAATTCGGAGAGCTCTTCGCTGCACTGCGCCGCTCGCAAGCGGCTTCGTTCTTCGCCTTTTGCCGTCCGGCGAGAGCTGAACTCCAGCGGTCAATTGCAGCTCTGCCCAACAGCGTGTTCTCAGTTCTGCGGGCAAGCACGCCCTCTTGCCTTGGCCCCGAGTGCAAAGACCCGAGCGAGCACTCGACTCAGTGCAATGCACCCGGAAGGACGCTCTCGCTCGTCTTTCAAGGAGCGATTACCTACAGCAGAAGCAGCAGAGGCACAAACTGCATGACGAGAAGGGACAACGTAGAACACGTCTCTGTCCTGGCACATTTTCGTGTGCGATACTTCCCTCCGGGTCTTCGGGCCTTGCGAAGCCCTGTGTACTGCGAGCGCTGCTACTCGCAGCTGAGAAGGACCGTGGAGCTAGCGGCGAATTCGGAGAGCTCTTCGCTGCACTGCGCCGCTCGCAAGCGGCTTCGTTCTTCGCCTTCTGCCGTCCGGCGAGAGCTGAACTCCAGCGGTCAGTTGCAGCTCTGCCCAACAGCGTGTTCTCAGTTCTGCGGGCAAGCACGCCCTCTTGCCTTGGCCCCGAGAGCAAAGTCCCGAGCGAGCACTCGACTCAGTGCAATGCACCCGGAAGGACGCTCTCGCTCGTCTTTCAAGGAGCGATTCCTAACAGCAGAAGCAGCAGAGGCACAAACTGCATGACGAGAAGGGACAACGTAGAACACGTCTCTGTCCTGGCACATTTTCGTGTGCGATACTTCCCTCCGGGTCTTCGGGCCTTGCGAAGCCCTGTGTACTGCGAGCGCTGCTACTCGCAGCTGAGAAGGACCGTGGAGCTAGCGGCGAATTCGGAGAGCTCTTCGCTGCACTGCGCCGCTCGCAAGCGGCTTCGTTCTTCGCCTTCTGCCGTCCGGCGACAGCTGAACTCCAGCGGTCAGTTGCAGCTCTGCCCAACAGCGTGTTCTCAGTTCTGCGGGCAAGCACGCCCTCTTGCCTTGGCCCCGAGAGCAAAGTCCCGAGCGAGCACTCGACTCAGTGCAATGCACCCGGAAGGACGCTCTCGCTCGCCTTTCAAGGAGCGATTCCTAACAGCAGAAGCAGCAGAGGCACAAACTGCATGACGAGAAGGGACAACGTAGAACACGTCTCTGTCCTGGCACATTTTCGTGTGCGATACTTCCCTCCGGGTCTTCGGGCCTTGCGAAGCCCTGTGTACTGCGAGCGCTGCTACTCGCAGCTGAGAAGGACCGTGGAGCTAGCGGCGAATTCGGAGAGCTCTTCGCTGCACTGCGCCGCTCGCAAGCGGCTTCGTTCTTCGCCTTCTGCCGTCCGGCGAGAGCTGAACTCCAGCGGTAAGTTTCAGCTCTGCCCAACAGCGTGTTCTCAGTTCTGCGGCAAGCACGCCCTCTTGCCTTGGCCCCGAGAGCAAAGACCCGAGCGAGCACTCGACTCAGTGCAATGCACCCGGAAGGACGCTCTCGCTCGTCTTTCAAGGAGCGATTACCTACAGCAGAAGCAGCAGAGGCACAAACTGCATGACGAGAAGGGACAACGTAGAACACGTCTCTGTCCTGGCACATTTTCGTGTGCGATACTTCCCTCCGGGTCTTCGGGCCTTGCGAAGCTCTGTGTACTGCGAGCGCTGCTACTCGCAGCTGAGAAGGACCGTGGAGCTAGCGGCGAATTCGGAGAGCTCTTCGCTGCACTGCGCCGCTCGCAAGCGGCTTCGTTCTTCGCCTTCTGCCGTCCGGCGAGAGCTGAACTCCAGCGGTCAGTTGCAGCTCTGCCCAACAGCGTGTTCTCAGTTCTGCGGGCAAGCACGCCCTCTTGCCTTGGCCCCGAGAGCAAAGTCCCGAGCGAGCACTCGACTCAGTGCAATGCACCCGGAAGGACGCTCTCGCTCGTCTTTCAAGGAGCGATTCCTAACAGCAGAAGCAGCAGAGGCACAAACTGCATGACGAGAAGGGACAACGTAGAACACGTCTCTGTCCTGGCACATTTTCGTGTGCGATACTTCCCTCCGGGTCTTCGGGCCTTGCGAAGCCCTGTGTACTGCGAGCGCTGCTACTCGCAGCTGAGAAGGACCGTGGAGCTAGCGGCGAATTCGGAGAGCTCTTCGCTGCACTGCGCCGCTCGCAAGCGGCTTCGTTCTTCGCCTTCTGCCGTCCGGCGAGAGCTGAACTCCAGCGGTAAGTTTCAGCTCTGCCCAACAGCGTGTTCTCAGTTCTGCGGGCAAGCACGCCCTCTTGCCTTGGCCCCGAGTGCAAAGTCCCGAGCGAGCACTCGACTCAGTGCAATGCACCCGGAAGGACGCTCTCGCTCGTCTTTCAAGGAGCGATTCCTAACAGCAGAAGCAGCAGAGGCACAAACTGCATGACGAGAAGGGACAACGTAGAACACGTCTCTGTCCTGGCACATTTTCGTGTGCGATACTTCCCTCCGGGTCTTCGGGCCTTGCGAAGCTCTGTGTACTGCGAGCGCTGCTACTCGCAGCTGAGAAGGTCCGTGGAGCTAGCGGCGAATTCGGAGAGCTCTTCGCTGCACTGCGCCGCTCGCAAGCGGCTTCGTTCTTCGCCTTCTGCCGTCCGGCGAGAGCTGAACTCCAGCGGTCAGTTGCAGCTCTGCCCAACAGCGTGTTCTCAGTTCTGCGGGCAAGCACGCCCTCTTGCCTTGGCCCCGAGAGCAAAGTCCCGAGCGAGCACTCGACTCAGTGCAATGCACCCAGAAGGACGCTCTCGCTCGCCTTTCAAGGAGCGATTCCTAACAGCAGAAGCAGCAGAGGCACAAACTGCATGACGAGAAGGGACAACGTAGAACACGTCTCTGTCCTGGCACATTTTCGTGTGCGATACTTCCCTCCGGGTCTTCGGGCCTTGCGAAGCCCTGTGTACTGCGAGCGCTGCTACTCGCAGCTGAGAAGGACCGTGGAGCTAGCGGCGAATTCGGAGAGCTCTTCGCTGCACTGCGCCGCTCGCAAGCGGCTTCGTTCTTCGCCTTCTGCCGTCCGGCGAGAGCTGAACTCCAGCGGTCAGTTGCAGCTCTGCCCAACAGCGTGTTCTCAGTTCTGCGGGCAAGCACGCCCTCTTGCCTTGGCCCCGAGAGCAAAGTCCCGAGCGAGCATTCGACTTAGTGCAATGCACCCAGAAGGACGCTCTCGCTCGTCTTTCAAGGAGCGATTCCTAACAGCAGAAGCAGCAGAGGCACAAACTGCATGACGAGAAGGGACAACGTAGAACACGTCTCTGTCCTGGCACATTTTCGTGTGCGATACTTCCCTCCGGGTCTTCGGGCCTTGCGAAGCTCTGTGTACTGCGAGCGCTGCTACTCGCAGCTGAGAAGGACCGTGGAGCTAGCGGCGAATTCGGAGAGCTCTTCGCTGCACTGCGCCGCTCGCAAGCGGCTTCGTTCTTCGCCTTCTGCCGTCCGGCGAGAGCTGAACTCCAGCGGTCAGTTGCAGCTCTGCCCAACAGCGTGTTCTCAGTTCTGCGGGCAAGCACGCCCTCTTGCCTTGGCCCCGAGAGCAAAGTCCCGAGCGAGCACTCGACTCAGTGCAATGCACCCGGAAGGACGCTCTCGCTCGCCTTTCAAGGAGCGATTCCTAACAGCAGAAGCAGCAGAGGCACAAACTGCATGACGAGAAGGGACAACGTAGAACACGTCTCTGTCCTGGCACATTTCCGTGTGCCATACTTCCCTCCGGGTCTTCGGGCCTTGCGAAGCTCTGTGTACTGCGAGCGCTGCTACTCGCAGCTGAGAAGGACCGTGGAGCTAGCGGCGAATTCGGAGAGCTCTTCGCTGCACTGCGCCGCTCGCAAGCGGCTTCGTTCTTCGCCTTCTGCCGTCCGGCGAGAGCTGAACTCCAGCGGTCAGTTGCAGCTCTGCCCAACAGCGTGTTCTCAGTTCTGCGGGCAAGCACGCCCTCTTGCCTTGGCCCCGAGAGCAAAGTCCCGAGCGAGCACTCGACTCAGTGCAATGCACCCGGAAAGACGCTGTTGCTCGCCTTTCAAGGAGCGATTCCTAACAGCAGAAGCAGCAGAGGCACAAACTGCATGACGAGAAGGGACAACGTAGAACACGTCTCTGTCCTGGTACATTTTCCTGTGCGAAACTTCCCTCCGGGTCTTCGGTCCTTGCGAAGCTCTATGTACTGTGAGCGCTGCTACTTGCAGCTGAGAAAGACCGTGGAGCTAGCGGCGAATTCGGAGAGCGCTGAGCACGTAGTCAAGAAGCGAGACGTGGCCCTGCAACGCGGTGCTAATAGCAGCTTCCTCGCGGCCGGGGCGAGCTCCGGCCACAAGACATTCTCGTCCTGGCAACGGATCTCTGTGAAGGGCGTAGGCGAAAAGCTTTCGTTTTCCATTCGAACTGCGAGAGAGGCAGACTGTTGCACGGAGCTCTGAGAACAAAGGTGCACGCCCTAGGCGGGCTTGGGCAGAAGCAGCGTTCTCTAGCTCTTGGCTGCCGGCGCACTTGTGGTTGTGTGGCGCCCTTGCAGTGGCTTCTGGCCGCCGGCAAGTGAAAGCGGCTCCACGCTTGGGCGAGGGCGGTGAACGAAGCGGCACTAGTCCCGTGCTTGTGTGCACCACGTTACAGGCTACTAGGAGAGGAAGGTGGTTGACTCTCGCTTGCCTTCCCAAGTGCCCTTAGCAGTCGGAAGGAGCAAGCTGAAGCACTGCTGCTTGTGCTGCTCCTTGGTTCCCTTGCAGCCCGCTGTGAAAGCATTGGCGGTCGCTTCTAGGCGCCGAGTTGCACACAGCACCACTGTAAGTGCCGCGGAGAAGGGAAATCCAGAGTGCAGCGAGGAGCTGGACGTGGCTTACGTGCAGTAAGGAGAAGGTGAACCTAGGCACTGCCTCTTCAATCTGGCCGCCTCTGCTCTGGTAGCAACTTTTGCAAGTCGGCAGAGGGAGCTGCGAGTATGTAGAACGGAGGGCAGCGAGACGCCGTGTGTTATGCGCCCTTTCAGGGCTGCTGCCAGGGTGCCTCTTTAAGAACGCCTTCTTCTTCCTCGCGTCCTTCCTCCACTATAGTCTCCTGGATTCACCTGAGACTCTTCCTAGGCATCTCCCTGATCCTTTTTGCAATGGGTCTCACATCATTCTCCTGAAGAAACTGTCTGCTTATGGTTTGCATGGGTGGGCTGTTTGCTGGGTGACAAACTGGGTGATGGCCAGGCCCACAGAGTGGTGGGAAATAGAGTTCATCCAGCTGGTCCCCAAGGCTCGGTCTTGGGCCCAGTCCTGTTTAATATCTTGCTCAGTGTTCTGGACAAGGGCATAGAGTACACGCCCAGGAAGTTCACAGATGATGCAAAGTTGGCTGGTAGTGTTTTTTTCTTCTGGAGGACAGCAGGCTCTGCTTCTTCTTCCTCCTGTTCTGAGGTCGCTGCTCCCTCTTCATCCCTCATTAAGTGTGCTGATTTTGTCACTTGGATGAGAAAACAAACAATTTTAGCAACAATACTAGTGGCAGGGTACAAGAAAGGAAGAGTTCACACGAATCCCCCCCCCCCCCGCCCAACAACAGAAAATACCTGATGGCTCCTCTGCCCAGCTTACTGACTACACCGGAACCCATTGTCCCCCAAAGATACTCCCTTCTCCCTGCCCCCAGCCATGATGTGAGATGGAATAGAATAACTAAGATTAAGATTCTCCCTATGGAACTCCATCATACTTCGATTCTGGGAAAAAAAATTTCTTGAAGTTCTATCATTTCAGATCATTTGAATTTGAATTTGCATACTAAAAAGTCTAGCCAGAAACTCATGACAATATTAATAGCCCATTCTAGAATGTCCGAGATGATAGACACTTCTTTCAAGAGAATGTGATACCTCACCTGACTTCTCCAGAATTTAAATGAACAGCGGGAGTAGTCTACAAGATTCTTGCTGCCATCTGGATTTCCTGGTATTTGGCTGGTCTATGTAAACCAACCAGCTATTCAGCAGAGGGAATATTAGTGTGATACTTGATGGTATGTGAGATGGAACACAGTAATTTATGGCTTTTTGCATAGTGATGAAGCTGTAAAGAAAGCTCCGTAATGCTCAGACAAGGAGGCTGCTGGACTTCAAGCAGCAAAGGCCCAAAACGAACCAGTGAAAAGGTGTCATTGAAAAAAAAAAAAAAGCCAGGTGGGGAGCAAAGTGATACTTAAGGGCAGTTTACTGAAAGAGGGAATCTAGTGAAAAAAAAAGTCCAAGAGTGAAGGAATAACAGAGAAAATGAAACTAAGGAAGGAAATCAATCTCAGCTAATCATTTCAGAAGCTAACAAGTTGTCATTGCAATGATGCATAAAGTGAGAAAAAATAAATATGTCTGCGCCAAAATCTGAAATATGAACTTTATTGCATTCTGTCTTCCACGGAATCATACAACAGTCTGTGATTAAAGATCATGTAGTCCAACTTCCTTGCCAGGTAGATCTTACAGTAGATCAAATTGCTCAAGACTAGCCAAACTGATAAGGAGCACTCTCAATGATGGGGCATCCACAACTTCTCTGGAACACCCGTTTGAGTGTCTCACCAGCTTCATTGTAGAAAAGTTTTTCCTTTTAGCCAATCTAAACCTAGTCTCAGTTTGAAAGCATGGCCCCTTATCCTGTCTCTGCAAACTTTCCTAAAAAGTCTTTCTCCATTTGTCTTATACCCTCTTTACATATTCAAAGGCCACAATACTGTCTCTCCAGAAACCTCTCTTCTCCAGGCTAAAAGATCCTACTTTTCACAAGAACCAGGTCATAAACTGAGATGGAAGACATCTCAGGAGATCAGATCATCCAACAGCTCAGCGTAAGAATAGCTCTGAAGTCAGATCAACTAGCTTAGGGCTGTGTCTGTTTGAATTTTGAAAATTAGCAGGACTTGAAATGCTTCAAGGAAGAGAACTCGGGGTGGCTCCAGAAACAGCCTGAGAAACTCGAGCAAACTCGAAACCTCAGAAACTACCACTGCTTTCTCTCCCTCAGCCCAAGCAGTCCCAAAGAAGAAGTGTTCCCAGCAGGCTGGGATAGCACACATATACACTACATATACGTGACAGGCATCGCCAGCAGCCACATCCTGCTCCTTTCTGTGGCTGGCAAGAGTGAGACTGGATGTTTACATGTGGGCAAACTGGGTCCCTCCAGCAGCTCACACACTCAGCCTGCCCAGTGACCCCACTGAATTCCAGTATTAGCAGTGTGCCAAGGCCACAGCACTACTCCGCTTGCTGGCACAGACCATCACACGCCTCCTAAATCAGTCAGGACTCCCCTGGTCCCACAGCCAGCACCCCACTTGCCCTCCGCCAGGCCACTGCCATTGTTCACCAACTTCTCCACTTTGATCTTTGCTGGTGCTCTCAACACTGGCACACCCAGATGTTCTGCAGCTGTTGTCTCCTGGTGGAAAGGACTTGTAAAGCCATGTTTCCTAACAGGACTTCCACAACCTTTCAAAGCAACCTTTACTGGAGTATGAACAATCTCATTCAAATGTCAACATTTCTTTTCCCGTATGTGAAATCAGAATTTCCTTCTTCCGGGCATGCCCAAAACAAGGCACAAACTACATTGTGCCTTCTGTTTCACATGCTGACTCGTTTGTAAACAATGCTAGGAGAATACCTGTTTTGATCCAAGCTAATCTCTGGCCCTTATAGTGCTTTCGGTAGTTAGTTTTGCTTTGTTATTTACTTGATGTCCCATTGAATTGTTGAATCATAAACAGACTACCTGTCTGTATAGCAGCATAGCAGTGATGAATAAATGCAAGAGAAGGAGCAAGGTGATTGTTTGCTAGACTCTTCCTAGAAACTGAGAAATCTGTTACTTAATGCTGACCACAGCAGATGGAGGAAGCATCCTACATGATGTCAAAGCAATGAAGCTGTAATCACTTTTATGATTACAGTCAAGGCACTGCTTTTGCCACCATAAGTGGAGTGCAGGGAATCTTAAAAGACGACACTCTAACTGTTGTCCATGCTCACTGAGAAAATAATGCTTTTACAGCAGAGCAGGTCTCACCGCAGCTAAATCATGGCTTCAACTGTACACCGCCTTCAAAAAGCCCACAAAAACACAAATGAAAGGATTTGGAACCCAAGGGAATCTCGGATTGTGACATCAGCTCACTCTGGATTCTTTCCAAATTCTCAATTCCATTTTCTTCCGAGCCAATTTTCCCACCTAACTTGAGATGTAATTTATGGATTTCCAACACATCTAGTTACCTTAGAATTAGATTGCCACTAGCCAAAAAGACAGAAACAAGCAGTTAAGTGAAGACTGAAACCATGGTTGTTTAGAACAGCAAAACTTGGGCGAAACTATTCTTAAGAAAACCAAAACTTTTAGGACTTACCCATGTATTTTTGGAGGTGGAAAAAGTTTTACATCGAAAAGTCCCTAGGGAACTCTCTTCAGTGCCTGGAGAGCCGCTGTCGCTCGCCTTTCAAGGACCTATTCGTCACAGCAGAGGCAGCAGAGCACAAGATGGCCGACGAGAAGGGGCAGTGTAGAACTCTCTGTCTGTCTGTGTCTCTACTCAGTGTAGAACGTCTCTATCCTGGCACATTTTCGAGTGCGATACTTCCCTCCGGGTCTTCGGTCCTTGCGAAGCTCTATGTACTGTGAGCGCTGCTACTTGCAGCTGAGAAAGACCGTGGAGCTAGCGGCGAATTCGGAGAGCGCTGAGCACGTAGTCAAGAAGCGAGACGTGTCCCTGCAACGCGGTGCTAATAGCAGCTTCCTCGCGGCGGGGGCGAGCTCCGGCCACAAGGCATTCTCGTCCTGGCAACGGATCTCTGTGACGGGCGTAGGCGAAAAGCTTTCGTTTTCCATTCGAACTGCGAGAGAGGCAGACTGTTGCACGGAGCTCTGAGAACAAAGGTGCACGCCCTAGGCGGGCTTGGGCAGAAGCAGCGTTCTCTAGCTCTTGGCTGCCGGCGCACTTGTGGTTGTGTGGCGCCCTTGCAGCGGCTTCTGGCCGCCGGCAAGTGAAAGCGGCTCCATGCTTGGGCGAGGGCGGTGAACGAAGCGGCACTAGTCCCGTGCTTGTGTGCACCACGTTACAGGCTACTAGGAGAGGAAGGTGGTTGACTCTCGCTTGCCTTCCCAAGTGCCCTTAGCAGTCGGAAGGAGCAAGCTGAAGCACTGCTGCTTGTGCTGCTCCTTGGTTCCCTTGCAGCCCGCTGTGAAAGCATTGGCGGTCACTTCTAGGCGCCGAGTTGCACACAGCACCACGGTAAGTGCCTCGGAGAAGGGAAATCCAGAGTGCAGCGAGGAGCTGGACGTGGCTTACGTGCAGTAAGGAGAAGGTGAACCTAGGCACTGCCTCTTCAATCTGGCCGCCTCTGCTCTGGTAGCAACTTTTGCAAGTCGGCAGAGGGAGCCGCGAGTATGTAGAACGGAGGGCAGCGAGATGCCGTGTGTTATGCGCCTTTTCAGGGCTGCTGCCAGGGTGCTACTTTAAGAACGCCTTTTTCTTCCTCGCGTCCTTCTCGCTTCGCTCTAGCTGCATGGAGTACAGCACAGCGAAGGAGTGAGGAAGGGCTCTGCCCCAGCTTTTGTCCCGGCCTGCCTGTGCTGCGCCTTTAGCTGCACACGAGAACAACGGCATTTCTTACCCGCAAGGTAAAAAAGGCTTTAGTGTAGCCTTAGGAATGGCAAGTGCCTAGGCATTAAGTTGAGCGACCACGTATGAGGGAGTCTTTAGAGGTTTCCTCCCCCATGGCGCAGGTGTATTCTCATTCTCGTGCTGAACTGAAAAGTCCGGGCATGGCAAGACTGGCCTGCCTTGTGCAGAGACGAACACAAATGTGGGGCTATGATCCTCTGTGTTCGGAGCTCTGCTTCCGGGTGTGTGGGCCGCCGTGAGCCCGCAGCAGCCGCCGAGGACAGTGTGGATTGTGGATGAGTCTGGGCTGGCCCCCGGCCCCCCCGTTGGTCTGACAGCGGCAGAAGTGGCGTAGGAGCGGCATCGCCTGAGGGCCCCATGGGGGGCGGGAAGAGAGCCGGGAGTGACCCCGAACGACACCGGAAGCGATATCCGTAGGGCCCGGAAGGCCAGCGTTGCCATCGAGTTTGGCCGGTAGGAGGCGTCTAAGGTGCTTTGAAAGGTGGAGCTTCTTTGCTCTAGGACAGTCTGGGAGAGCTGAGGGTGTCCAATCTGGAGAACAGAAGGCTCCAGGGAGATCTTCGAGCCCTTTGCAGTGCCTGCTGGGGCTCCAAGATAGCTGGGGAGGGACTTTGGAAAAGGGTCTGGACTCGCAGGACAAGGGGGAATAGCTTCAAACTGCCAGAGGGCTGGGATAGATGGGATATTGGAAAGGAATTCTTCCTTGGGTGGGTGCTGAGGCACATGTTGCTCAAAGAGGCTGTGTAGGAGCCCCATGGCAGGAAGCGTCCAGGGCCAGGCTGGAGCGGACATGGAGCAACCTGGACTAGTGGAAAAGTGTCCCTGCCCGTGTCAGGATGTGGGAAGAAGATAATTTGTCTCTAAGGTCGCTTCCAGTCCAAACCATTCTGGGATTCTAGGATTCATGGAAGGCCCTTTTCCAAGTGAAGTGTTGTATCTCTTGGCTCCCAGCTTGTAGTTGCCAGTTCTTCTGGAAGCAGGCGTGGCGAAGCAGCTGTGATGAGCCATGGGTTCTCAATAGGACGAGTGTGATATATTTGCAGAGAGGAAGGCTGCAGACAGATATTCAAGGTCCAGGTAAAACAAGCAAAGGATTGAATAGAAGCCAAAGATTGGTTGTGTTAGTCAGTTTGCTGGCTGTTGAAATGGCCCCAGGTAATTTTCAACATTTCTAATTTGGATTTGTTTGAGTAAAAAATGAATGTGTTACTTCCAGCGTAGGCTCTCCAATGCATCTCCATATGCTCCCATCTCTTTGTTGTATATCGGGTTCTATTAACTGAAGACAGAATCATAACACAGTAGTAAAACATTTAGAGGTGCGAAGCCCTGTGTACTGCGAGCGCTGCTACTCGCAGCTGAGAAGGACCGTGGAGCTAGCGGCGAATTCGGAGAGCTCTTCGCTGCACTGCGCCGCTCGCAAGCGGCTTCGTTCTTCGCCTTCTGCCGTCCGGCGAGAGCTGAACTCCAGCGGTCAGTTGCAGCTCTGCCCAACAGCGTGTTCTCAGTTCTGCGGGCAAGCACGCCCTCTTGCCTTGGCCCCGAGAGCAAAGCCCCGAGCGAGCACTCGACTCAGTGCAATGCACCCGGAAGGACGCTCTCGCTCGCCTTTCAAGGAGCGATTCCTAACAGCAGAAGCAGCAGAGGTACAAACTGCATGACGAGAAGGGACAACGTAGAACACGTCTCTGTCCTGGCGCATTTTCGTGTGCTAAACTTCCCTCCGGGTCTTCGGGCCTTGCGAAGCTCTGTGTACTGCGAGCGCTGCTACTCGCAGCTGAGAAGGACCGTGGAGCTAGCGGCGAATTCGGAGAGCTCTTCGCTGCACTGCGCCGCTCGCAAGCGGCTTCGTTCTTCGCCTTCTGCCGTCCGGCGAGAGCTGAACTCCAGCGGTCAGTTGCAGCTCTGCCCAACAGCGTGTTCTCAGTTCTGCGGGCAAGCACGCCCTCTTGCCTTGGCCCCGAGAGCAAAGTCCCGAGCGAGCACTCGACTCAGTGCAATGCACCCGGAAGGACGCTCTCGCTCGTCTTTCAAGGAGCGATTACCTACAGCAGAAGCAGCAGAGGCACAAACTGCATGACGAGAAGGGACAACGTAGAACACGTCTCTGTCCTGGCACATTTCCGTGTGCCATACTTCCCTCCGGGTCTTCGGGCCTTGCGAAGCTCTGTGTACTGCGAGCGCTGCTACTCGCAGCTGAGAAGGACCGTGGAGCTAGCGGCGAATTCGGAGAGCTCTTCGCTGCACTGCGCCGCTCGCAAGCGGCTTCGTTCTTCGCCTTCTGCCGTCCGGCGAGAGCTGAACTCCAGCGGTCAGTTGCAGCTCTGCCCAACAGCGTGTTCTCAGTTCTGCGGGCAAGCACGCCCTCTTGCCTTGGCCCCGAGAGCAAAGCCCCGAGCGAGCACTCGACTCAGTGCAATGCACCCGGAAGGACGCTCTCGCTCGTCTTTCAAGGAGCGATTACCTACAGCAAAAGCAGCAGAGGCACAAACTGCATGACGAGAAGGGACAACGTAGAACACGTCTCTGTCCTGGCACATTTTCGTGTGCGATACTTCCCTCCGGGTCTTCGGGCCTTGCGAAGCCCTGTGTACTGCGAGCGCTGCTACTCGCAGCTGAGAAGGACCGTGGAGCTAGCGGCGAATTCGGAGAGCTCTTCGCTGCACTGCGCCGCTCGCAAGCGGCTTCGTTCTTCGCCTTCTGCCGTCCGGCGAGAGCTGAACTCCAGCGGTCAGTTGCAGCTCTGCCCAACAGCGTGTTCTCAGTTCTGCGGGCAAGCACGCCCTCTTGCCTTGGCCCCGAGAGCAAAGTCCCGAGCGAGCACTCGACTCAGTGCAATGCACCCGGAAGGACGCTCTCGCTCGTCTTTCAAGGAGCGATTCCTAACAGCAGAAGCAGCAGAGGCACAAACTGCATGACGAGAAGGGACAACGTAGAACACGTCTCTGTCCTGGCACATTTTCGTGTGCGATACTTCCCTCCGGGTCTTCGGGCCTTGCGAAGCCCTGTGTACTGCGAGCGCTGCTACTCGCAGCTGAGAAGGACCGTGGAGCTAGCGGCGAATTCGGAGAGCTCTTCGCTGCACTGCGCCGCTCGCAAGCGGCTTCGTTCTTCGCCTTCTGCCGTCCGGCGAGAGCTGAACTCCAGCGGTCAGTTGCAGCTCTGCCCAACAGCGTGTTCTCAGTTCTGCGGGCAAGCACGCCCTCTTGCCTTGGCCCCGAGAGCAAAGCCCCGAGCGAGCACTCGACTCAGTGCAATGCACCCAGAAGGACGCTCTCGCTCGCCTTTCAAGGAGCGATTCCTAACAGCAGAAGCAGCAGAGGTACAAACTGCATGACGAGAAGGGACAACGTAGAACACGTCTCTGTCCTGGCACATTTTCGTGTGCGAAACTTCCCTCCGGGTCTTCGGGCCTTGCGAAGCTCTGTGTACTGCGAGCGCTGCTACTCGCAGCTGAGAAGGACCGTGGAGCTAGCGGCGAATTCGGAGAGCTCTTCGCTGCACTGCGCCGCTCGCAAGCGGCTTCGTTCTTCGCCTTCTGCCGTCCGGCGAGAGCTGAACTCCAGCGGTCAGTTGCAGCTCTGCCCAACAGCGTGTTCTCAGTTCTGCGGGCAAGCACGCCCTCTTGCCTTGGCCCCGAGAGCAAAGTCCCGAGCGAGCACTCGACTCAGTGCAATGCACCCGGAAGGACGCTCTCGCTCGTCTTTCAAGGAGCGATTCCTAACAGCAGAAGCAGCAGAGGCACAAACTGCATGACGAGAAGGGACAACGTAGAACACGTCTCTGTCCTGGCACATTTCCGTGTGCCATACTTCCCTCCGGGTCTTCGGGCCTTGCGAAGCTCTGTGTACTGCGAGCGCTGCTACTCGCAGCTGAGAAGGACCGTGGAGCTAGCGGCGAATTCGGAGAGCTCTTCGCTGCACTGCGCCGCTCGCAAGCGGCTTCGTTCTTCGCCTTTTGCCGTCCGGCGAGAGCTGAACTCCAGCGGTCAGTTGCAGCTCTGCCCAACAGCGTGTTCTCAGTTCTGCGGGCAAGCACGCCCTCTTGCCTTGGCCCCGAGTGCAAAGACCCGAGCGAGCACTCGACTCAGTGCAATGCACCCGGAAGGACGCTCTCGCTCGTCTTTCAAGGAGCGATTACCTACAGCAGAAGCAGCAGAGGCACAAACTGCATGACGAGAAGGGACAACGTAGAACACGTCTCTGTCCTGGCACATTTTCGTGTGCGATACTTCCCTCCGGGTCTTCGGGCCTTGCGAAGCCCTGTGTACTGCGAGCGCTGCTACTCGCAGCTGAGAAGGACCGTGGAGCTAGCGGCGGATTCGGAGAGCTCTTCGCTGCACTGCGCCGCTCGCAAGCGGCTTCGTTCTTCGCCTTCTGCCGTCCGGCGAGAGCTGAACTCCAGCGGTCAGTTGCAGCTCTGCCCAACAGCGTGTTCTCAGTTCTGCGGGCAAGCACGCCCTCTTGCCTTGGCCCCGAGAGCAAAGTCCCGAGCGAGCACTCGACTCAGTGCAATGCACCCGGAAGGACGCTCTCGCTCGTCTTTCAAGGAGCGATTCCTAACAGCAGAAGCAGCAGAGGCACAAACTGCATGACGAGAAGGGACAACGTAGAACACGTCTCTGTCCTGGCACATTTTCGTGTGCGATACTTCCCTCCGGGTCTTCGGGCCTTGCGAAGCCCTGTGTACTGCGAGCGCTGCTACTCGCAGCTGAGAAGGACCGTGGACCTAGCGGCGAATTCGGAGAGCTCTTCGCTGCACTGCGCCGCTCGCAAGCGGCTTCGTTCTTCGCCTTCTGCCGTCCGGCGAGAGCTGAACTCCAGCGGTCAGTTGCAGCTCTGCCCAACAGCGTGTTCTCAGTTCTGCGGGCAAGCACGCCCTCTTGCCTTGGCCCCGAGAGCAAAGTCCCGAGCGAGCACTCGACTCAGTGCAATGCACCCGGAAGGACGCTCTCGCTCGTCTTTCAAGGAGCGATTCCTAACAGCAGAAGCAGCAGAGGCACAAACTGCATGACGAGAAGGGACAACGTAGAACACGTCTCTGTCCTGGCACATTTTCGTGTGCGATACTTCCCTCCGGGTCTTCGGGCCTTGCGAAGCCCTGTGTACTGCGAGCGCTGCTACTCGCAGCTGAGAAGGACCGTGGAGCTAGCGGCGAATTCGGAGAGCTCTTCGCTGCACTGCGCCGCTCGCAAGCGGCTTCGTTCTTCGCCTTCTGCCGTCCGGCGAGAGCTGAACTCCAGCGGTCAGTTGCAGCTCTGCCCAACAGCGTGTTCTCAGTTCTGCGGGCAAGCACGCCCTCTTGCCTTGGCCCCGAGTGCAAAGTCCCGAGCGAGCACTCGACTCAGTGCAATGCACCCGGAAGGACGCTCTCGCTCGTCTTTCAAGGAGCGATTCCTAACAGCAGAAGCAGCAGAGGCACAAACTGCATGACGAGAAGGGACAACGTAGAACACGTCTCTGTCCTGGCACATTTCCGTGTGCCATACTTCCCTCCGGGTCTTCGGGCCTTGCGAAGCTCTGTGTACTGCGAGCGCTGCTACTCGCAGCTGAGAAGGACCGTGGAGCTAGCGGCGAATTCGGAGAGCTCTTCGCTGCACTGCGCCGCTCGCAAGCGGCTTCGTTCTTCGCCTTCTGCCGTCCGGCGAGAGTTGAACTCCAGCGGTCAGTTGCAGCTCTGCCCAACAGCGTGTTCTCAGTTCTGCGGGCAAGCACGCCCTCTTGCCTTGGCCCCGAGAGCAAAGTCCCGAGCGAGCACTCGACTCAGTGCAATGCACCCGGAAGGACGCTCTCGCTCGTCTTTCAAGGAGCGATTACCTACAGCAAAAGCAGCAGAGGCACAAACTGCATGACGAGAAGGGACAACGTAGAACACGTCTCTGTCCTGGCACATTTTCGTGTGCGATACTTCCCTCCGGGTCTTCGGGCCTTGCGAAGCTCTGTGTACTGCGAGCGCTGCTACTCGCAGCTGAGAAGGACCGTGGAGCTAGCGGCGAATTCGGAGAGCTCTTCGCTGCACTGCGCCGCTCGCAAGCGGCTTCGTTCTTCGCCTTCTGCCGTCCGGCGAGAGCTGAACTCCAGCGGTCAGTTGCAGCTCTGCCCAACAGCGTGTTCTCAGTTCTGCGGGCAAGCACGCCCTCTTGCCTTGGCCCCGAGAGCAAAGTCCCGAGCGAGCACTCGACTCAGTGCAATGCACCCGGAAGGACGCTCTCGCTCGCCTTTCAAGGAGCGATTCCTAACAGCAGAAGCAGCAGAGGCACAAACTGCATGACGAGAAGGGACAACGTAGAACACGTCTCTGTCCTGGCACATTTCCGTGTGCGAAACTTCCCTCCGGGTCTTCGGGCCTTGCGAAGCCCTGTGTACTGCGAGCGCTGCTACTCGCAGCTGAGAAGGACCGTGGAGCTAGCGGCGAATTCGGAGAGCTCTTCGCTGCACTGCGCCGCTCGCAAGCGGCTTCGTTCTTCGCCTTCTGCCGTCCGGCGAGAGCTGAACTCCAGCGGTCAGTTGCAGCTCTGCCCAACAGCGTGTTCTCAGTTCTGCGGGCAAGCACGCCCTCTTGCCTTGGCCCCGAGTGCAAAGTCCCGAGCGAGCACTCGACTCAGTGCAATGCACCCGGAAGGACGCTCTCGCTCGCCTTTCAAGGAGCGATTCCTAACAGCAGAAGCAGCAGAGGCACAAACTGCATGACGAGAAGGGACAACGTAGAACACGTCTCTGTCCTGGCACATTTCCGTGTGCGAAACTTCCCTCCGGGTCTTCGGGCCTTGCGAAGCCCTGTGTACTGCGAGCGCTGCTACTCGCAGCTGAGAAGGACCGTGGAGCTAGCGGCGAATTCGGAGAGCTCTTCGCTGCACTGCGCCGCTCGCAAGCGGCTTCGTTCTTCGCCTTCTGCCGTCCGGCGAGAGCTGAACTCCAGCGGTCAGTTGCAGCTCTGCCCAACAGCGTGTTCTCAGTTCTGCGGGCAAGCACGCCCTCTTGCCTTGGCCCCGAGTGCAAAGTCCCGAGCGAGCACTCGACTCAGTGCAATGCACCCGGAAGGACGCTCTCGCTCGCCTTTCAAGGAGCGATTCCTAACAGCAGAAGCAGCAGAGGCACAAACTGCATGACGAGAAGGGACAACGTAGAACACGTCTCTGTCCTGGCACATTTTCGTGTGCGAAACTTCCCTCCGGGTCATCGGGCCTTGCGAAGCCCTGTGTACTGCGAGCGCTGCTACTCGCAGCTGAGAAGGACCGTGGAGCTAGCGGCGAATTCGGAGAGCTCTTCGCTGCACTGCGCCGCTCGCAAGCGGCTTCGTTCTTCGCCTTCTGCCGTCCGGCGAGAGCTGAACTCCAGCGGTCAGTTGCAGCTCTGCCCAACAGCGTGTTCTCAGTTCTGCGGGCAAGCACGCCCTCTTGCCTTGGCCCCGAGAGCAAAGCCCCGAGCGAGCACTCGACTCAGTGCAATGCACCCGGAAGGACGCTCTCGCTCGCCTTTCAAGGAGCGATTCCTAACAGCAGAAGCAGCAGAGGCACAAACTGCATGACGAGAAGGGACAACGTAGAACACGTCTCTGTCCTGGCACATTTTCGTGTGCGATACTTCCCTCCGGGTCTTCGGGCCTTGCGAAGCCCTGTGTACTGCGAGCGCTGCTACTCGCAGCTGAGAAGGACCGTGGAGCTAGCGGCGAATTCGGAGAGCTCTTCCTTGCACTGCGCCGCTCGCAAGCGGCTTCGTTCTTCGCCTTCTGCCGTCCGGCGAGAGCTGAACTCCAGCGGTCAGTTGCAGCTCTGCCCAACAGCGTGTTCTCAGTTCTGCGGGCAAGCACGCCCTCTTGCCTTGGCCCCGAGAGCAAAGCCCCGAGCGAGCACTCGACTCAGTGCAATGCACCCGGAAGGACGCTCTCGCTCGCCTTTCAAGGAGCGATTCCTAACAGCAGAAGCAGCAGAGGCACAAACTGCATGACGAGAAGGGACAACGTAGAACACGTCTCTGTCCTGGCACATTTTCGTGTGCGATACTTCCCTCCGGGTCTTCGGGCCTTGCGAAGCTCTGTGTACTGCGAGCGCTGCTACTCGCAGCTGAGAAGGACCGTGGAGCTAGCGGCGAATTCGGAGAGCTCTTCGCTGCACTGCGCCGCTCGCAAGCGGCTTCGTTCTTCGCCTTCTGCCGTCCGGCGAGAGCTGAACTCCAGCGGTCAGTTGCAGCTCTGCCCAACAGCGTGTTCTCAGTTCTGCGGGCAAGCACGCCCTCTTGCCTTGGCCCCGAGTGCAAAGTCCCGAGCGAGCACTCGACTCAGTGCAATGCACCCGGAAGGACGCTCTCGCTCGTCTTTCAAGGAGCGATTCCTAACAGCAGAAGCAGCAGAGGCACAAACTGCATGACGAGAAGGGACAACGTAAAACACGTCTCTGTCCTGGCACATTTTCGTGTGCGATACTTCCCTCCGGGTCTTCGGGCCTTGCGAAGCTCTGTGTACTGCGAGCGCTGCTACTCGCAGCTGAGAAGGACCGTGGAGCTAGCGGCGAATTCGGAGAGCTCTTCGCTGCACTGCGCCGCTCGCAAGCGGCTTCGTTCTTCGCCTTCTGCCGTCCGGCGAGAGCTGAACTCCAGCGGTCAGTTGCAGCTCTGCCCAACAGCGTGTTCTCAGTTCTGCGGGCAAGCACGCCCTCTTGCCTTGGCCCCGAGTGCAAAGTCCCGAGCGAGCACTCGACTCAGTGCAATGCACCCGGAAGGACGCTCTCGCTCGTCTTTCAAGGAGCGATTCCTAACAGCAGAAGCAGCAGAGGCACAAACTGCATGACGAGAAGGGACAACGTAGAACACGTCTCTGTCCTGGCACATTTTCGTGTGCGATACTTCCCTCCGGGTCTTCGGGCCTTGCGAAGCCCTGTGTACTGCGAGCGCTGCTACTCGCAGCTGAGAAGGACCGTGGAGCTAGCGGCGAATTCGGAGAGCTCTTCGCTGCACTGCGCCGCTCGCAAGCGGCTTCGTTCTTCGCCTTTTGCCGTCCGGCGAGAGCTGAACTCCAGCGGTCAGTTGCAGCTCTGCCCAACAGCGTGTTCTCAGTTCTGCGGGCAAGCACGCCCTCTTGCCTTGGCCCCGAGTGCAAAGACCCGAGCGAGCACTCGACTCAGTGCAATGCACCCGGAAGGACGCTCTCGCTCGTCTTTCAAGGAGCGATTACCTACAGCAGAAGCAGCAGAGGCACAAACTGCATGACGAGAAGGGACAACGTAGAACACGTCTCTGTCCTGGCACATTTTCGTGTGCGATACTTCCCTCCGGGTCTTCGGGCCTTGCGAAGCCCTGTGTACTGCGAGCGCTGCTACTCGCAGCTGAGAAGGACCGTGGAGCTAGCGGCGAATTCGGAGAGCTCTTCGCTGCACTGCGCCGCTCGCAAGCGGCTTCGTTCTTCGCCTTCTGCCGTCCGGCGAGAGCTGAACTCCAGCGGTCAGTTGCAGCTCTGCCCAACAGCGTGTTCTCAGTTCTGCGGGCAAGCACGCCCTCTTGCCTTGGCCCCGAGTGCAAAGTCCCGAGCGAGCACTCGACTCAGTGCAATGCACCCGGAAGGACGCTCTCGCTCGTCTTTCAAGGAGCGATTCCTAACAGCAGAAGCAGCAGAGGCACAAACTGCATGACGAGAAGGGACAACGTAGAACACGTCTCTGTCCTGGCACATTTTCGTGTGCGATACTTCCCTCCGGGTCTTCGGTCCTTGCGAAGCTCTGTGTACTGCGAGCGCTGCTACTCGCAGCTGAGAAGGACCGTGGAGCTAGCGGCGAATTCGGAGAGCTCTTCGCTGCACTGCGCCGCTCGCAAGCGGCTTCGTTCTTCGCCTTCTGCCGTCCGGCGAGAGCTGAACTCCAGCGGTAAGTTGCAGCTCTGCCCAACAGCGTGTTCTCAGTTCTGCGGGCAAGCACGCCCTCTTGCCTTGGCCCCGAGAGCAAAGTCCCGAGCGAGCACTCGACTCAGTGCAATGCACCCGGAAGGACGCTCTCGCTCGTCTTTCAAGGAGCGATTCCTAACAGCAGAAGCAGCAGAGGCACAAACTGCATGACGAGAAGGGACAACGTAGAACACGTCTCTGTCCTGGCACATTTTCGTGTGCGATACTTCCCTCCGGGTCTTCGGGCCTTGCGAAGCCCTGTGTACTGCGAGCGCTGCTACTCGCAGCTGAGAAGGACCGTGGAGCTAGCGGCGAATTCGGAGAGCTCTTCGCTGCACTGCGCCGCTCGCAAGCGGCTTCGTTCTTCGCCTTCTGCCGTCCGGCGAGAGCTGAACTCCAGCGGTCAGTTGCAGCTCTGCCCAACAGCGTGTTCTCAGTTCTGCGGGCAAGCACGCCCTCTTGCCTTGGCCCCGAGTGCAAAGACCCGAGCGAGCACTCGACTCAGTGCAATGCACCCGGAAGGACGCTCTCGCTCGTCTTTCAAGGAGCGATTACCTACAGCAGAAGCAGCAGAGGCACAAACTGCATGACGAGAAGGGACAACGTAGAACACGTCTCTGTCCTGGCACATTTTCGTGTGCGATACTTCCCTCCGGGTCTTCGGGCCTTGCGAAGCCCTGTGTACTGCGAGCGCTGCTACTCGCAGCTGAGAAGGACCGTGGAGCTAGCGGCGAATTCGGAGAGCTCTTCGCTGCACTGCGCCGCTCGCAAGCGGCTTCGTTCTTCGCCTTCTGCCGTCCGGCGAGAGCTGAACTCCAGCGGTCAGTTGCAGCTCTGCCCAACAGCGTGTTCTCAGTTCTGCGGGCAAGCACGCCCTCTTGCCTTGGCCCCGAGAGCAAAGTCCCGAGCGAGCACTCGACTCAGTGCAATGCACCCGGAAGGACGCTCTCGCTCGCCTTTCAAGGAGCGATTCCTAACAGCAGAAGCAGCAGAGGCACAAACTGCATGACGAGAAGGGACAACGTAGAACACGTCTCTGTCCTGGCACATTTCCGTGTGCCATACTTCCCTCCGGGTCTTCGGGCCTTGCGAAGCTCTGTGTACTGCGAGCGCTGCTACTCGCAGCTGAGAAGGACCGTGGAGCTAGCGGCGAATTCGGAGAGCTCTTCGCTGCACTGCGCCGCTCGCAAGCGGCTTCGTTCTTCGCCTTCTGCCGTCCGGCGAGAGCTGAACTCCAGCGGTCAGTTGCAGCTCTGCCCAACAGCGTGTTCTCAGTTCTGCGGGCAAGCACGCCCTCTTGCCTTGGCCCCGAGTGCAAAGACCCGAGCGAGCACTCGACTCAGTGCAATGCACCCGGAAGGACGCTCTCGCTCGTCTTTCAAGGAGCGATTACCTACAGCAGAAGCAGCAGAGGCACAAACTGCATGACGAGAAGGGACAACGTAGAACACGTCTCTGTCCTGGCACATTTTCGTGTGCGATACTTCCCTCCGGGTCTTCGGGCCTTGCGAAGCCCTGTGTACTGCGAGCGCTGCTACTCGCAGCTGAGAAGGACCGTGGAGCTAGCGGCGAATTCGGAGAGCTCTTCGCTGCACTGCGCCGCTCGCAAGCGGCTTCGTTCTTCGCCTTCTGCCGTCCGGCGAGAGCTGAACTCCAGCGGTCAGTTGCAGCTCTGCCCAACAGCGTGTTCTCAGTTCTGCGGGCAAGCACGCCCTCTTGCCTTGGCCCCGAGAGCAAAGTCCCGAGCGAGCACTCGACTCAGTGCAATGCACCCGGAAGGACGCTCTCGCTCGTCTTTCAAGGAGCGATTCCTAACAGCAGAAGCAGCAGAGGCACAAACTGCATGACGAGAAGGGACAACGTAGAACACGTCTCTGTCCTGGCACATTTTCGTGTGCGATACTTCCCTCCGGGTCTTCGGGCCTTGCGAAGCCCTGTGTACTGCGAGCGCTGCTACTCGCAGCTGAGAAGGACCGTGGAGCTAGCGGCGAATTCGGAGAGCTCTTCGCTGCACTGCGCCGCTCGCAAGCGGCTTCGTTCTTCGCCTTCTGCCGTCCGGCGACAGCTGAACTCCAGCGGTCAGTTGCAGCTCTGCCCAACAGCGTGTTCTCAGTTCTGCGGGCAAGCACGCCCTCTTGCCTTGGCCCCGAGAGCAAAGTCCCGAGCGAGCACTCGACTCAGTGCAATGCACCCGGAAGGACGCTCTCGCTCGCCTTTCAAGGAGCGATTCCTAACAGCAGAAGCAGCAGAGGCACAAACTGCATGACGAGAAGGGACAACGTAGAACACGTCTCTGTCCTGGCACATTTTCGTGTGCGATACTTCCCTCCGGGTCTTCGGGCCTTGCGAAGCCCTGTGTACTGCGAGCGCTGCTACTCGCAGCTGAGAAGGACCGTGGAGCTAGCGGCGAATTCGGAGAGCTCTTCGCTGCACTGCGCCGCTCGCAAGCGGCTTCGTTCTTCGCCTTCTGCCGTCCGGCGAGAGCTGAACTCCAGCGGTAAGTTTCAGCTCTGCCCAACAGCGTGTTCTCAGTTCTGCGGGCAAGCACGCCCTCTTGCCTTGGCCCCGAGTGCAAAGACCCGAGCGAGCACTCGACTCAGTGCAATGCACCCGGAAGGACGCTCTCGCTCGTCTTTCAAGGAGCGATTCCTAACAGCAGAAGCAGCAGAGGCACAAACTGCATGACGAGAAGGGACAACGTAGAACACGTCTCTGTCCTGGCACATTTTCGTGTGCGATACTTCCCTCCGGGTCTTCGGGCCTTGCGAAGCCCTGTGTACTGCGAGCGCTGCTACTCGCAGCTGAGAAGGACCGTGGAGCTAGCGGCGAATTCGGAGAGCTCTTCGCTGCACTGCGCCGCTCGCAAGCGGCTTCGTTCTTCGCCTTCTGCCGTCCGGCGAGAGCTGAACTCCAGCGGTCAGTTGCAGCTCTGCCCAACAGCGTGTTCTCAGTTCTGCGGGCAAGCACGCCCTCTTGCCTTGGCCCCGAGAGCAAAGTCCCGAGCGAGCACTCGACTCAGTGCAATGCACCCGGAAGGACGCTCTCGCTCGCCTTTCAAGGAGCGATTCCTAACAGCAGAAGCAGCAGAGGCACAAACTGCATGACGAGAAGGGACAACGTAGAACACGTCTCTGTCCTGGCACATTTTCGTGTGCGATACTTCCCTCCGGGTCTTCGGGCCTTGCGAAGCCCTGTGTACTGCGAGCGCTGCTACTCGCAGCTGAGAAGGACCGTGGAGCTAGCGGCGAATTCGGAGAGCTCTTCGCTGCACTGCGCCGCTCGCAAGCGGCTTCGTTCTTCGCCTTCTGCCGTCCGGCGAGAGCTGAACTCCAGCGGTAAGTTTCAGCTCTGCCCAACAGCGTGTTCTCAGTTCTGCGGGCAAGCACGCCCTCTTGCCTTGGCCCCGAGTGCAAAGTCCCGAGCGAGCACTCGACTCAGTGCAATGCACCCGGAAGGACGCTCTCGCTCGCCTTTCAAGGAGCGATTCCTAACAGCAGAAGCAGCAGAGGCACAAACTGCATGACGAGAAGGGACAACGTAGAACACGTCTCTGTCCTGGCACATTTCCGTGTGCCATACTTCCCTCCGGGTCTTCGGGCCTTGCGAAGCTCTGTGTACTGCGAGCGCTGCTACTCGCAGCTGAGAAGGACCGTGGAGCTAGCGGCGAATTCGGAGAGCTCTTCGCTGCACTGCGCCGCTCGCAAGCGGCTTCGTTCTTCGCCTTCTGCCGTCCGGCGAGAGCTGAACTCCAGCGGTAAGTTTCAGCTCTGCCCAACAGCGTGTTCTCAGTTCTGCGGGCAAGCACGCCCTCTTGCCTTGGCCCCGAGAGCAAAGTCCCGAGCGAGCACTCGACTCAGTGCAATGCACCCAGAAGGACGCTCTCGCTCGCCTTTCAAGGAGCGATTCCTAACAGCAGAAGCAGCAGAGGCACAAACTGCATGACGAGAAGGGACAACGTAGAACACGTCTCTGTCCTGGCACATTTTCGTGTGCGATACTTCCCTCCGGGTCTTCGGGCCTTGCGAAGCCCTGTGTACTGCGAGCGCTGCTACTCGCAGCTGAGAAGGACCGTGGAGCTAGCGGCGAATTCGGAGAGCTCTTCGCTGCACTGCGCCGCTCGCAAGCGGCTTCGTTCTTCGCCTTCTGCCGTCCGGCGAGAGCTGAACTCCAGCGGTCAGTTGCAGCTCTGCCCAACAGCGTGTTCTCAGTTCTGCGGGCAAGCACGCCCTCTTGCCTTGGCCCCGAGAGCAAAGTCCCGAGCGAGCACTCGACTCAGTGCAATGCACCCGGAAGGACGCTCTCGCTCGTCTTTCAAGGAGCGATTCCTAACAGCAGAAGCAGCAGAGGCACAAACTGCATGACGAGAAGGGACAACGTAGAACACGTCTCTGTCCTGGCACATTTTCGTGTGCGATACTTCCCTCCGGGTCTTCGGGCCTTGCGAAGCCCTGTGTACTGCGAGCGCTGCTACTCGCAGCTGAGAAGGACCGTGGAGCTAGCGGCGAATTCGGAGAGCTCTTCGCTGCACTGCGCCGCTCGCAAGCGGCTTCGTTCTTCGCCTTCTGCCGTCCGGCGAGAGCTGAACTCCAGCGGTCAGTTGCAGCTCTGCCCAACAGCGTGTTCTCAGTTCTGCGGGCAAGCACGCCCTCTTGCCTTGGCCCCGAGAGCAAAGCCCCGAGCGAGCACTCGACTCAGTGCAATGCACCCGGAAGGACGCTCTCGCTCGCCTTTCAAGGAGCGATTCCTAACAGCAGAAGCAGCAGAGGCACAAACTGCATGACGAGAAGGGACAACGTAGAACACGTCTCTGTCCTGGCACATTTTCGTGTGCGATACTTCCCTCCGGGTCTTCGGGCCTTGCGAAGCTCTGTGTACTGCGAGCGCTGCTACTCGCAGCTGAGAAGGACCGTGGAGCTAGCGGCGAATTCGGAGAGCTCTTCGCTGCACTGCGCCGCTCGCAAGCGGCTTCGTTCTTCGCCTTCTGCCGTCCGGCGAGAGCTGAACTCCAGCGGTCAGTTGCAGCTCTGCCCAACAGCGTGTTCTCAGTTCTGCGGGCAAACACGCCCTCTTGCCTTGGCCCCGAGTGCAAAGTCCCGAGCGAGCACTCGACTCAGTGCAATGCACCCGGAAGGACGCTCTCGCTCGTCTTTCAAGGAGCGATTCCTAACAGCAGAAGCAGCAGAGGCACAAACTGCATGACGAGAAGGGACAACGTAGAACACGTCTCTGTCCTGGCACATTTTCGTGTGCGATACTTCCCTCCGGGTCTTCGGTCCTTGCGAAGCTCTGTGTACTGCGAGCGCTGCTACTCGCAGCTGAGAAGGACCGTGGAGCTAGCGGCGAATTCGGAGAGCTCTTCGCTGCACTGCGCCGCTCGCAAGCGGCTTCGTTCTTCGCCTTCTGCCGTCCGGCGAGAGCTGAACTCCAGCGGTAAGTTGCAGCTCTGCCCAACAGCGTGTTCTCAGTTCTGCGGGCAAGCACGCCCTCTTGCCTTGGCCCCGAGAGCAAAGTCCCGAGCGAGCACTCGACTCAGTGCAATGCACCCGGAAGGACGCTCTCGCTCGCCTTTCAAGGAGCGATTCCTAACAGCAGAAGCAGCAGAGGCACAAACTGCATGACGAGAAGGGACAACGTAGAACACGTCTCTGTCCTGGCACATTTTCGTGTGCGATACTTCCCTCCGGGTCTTCGGGCCTTGCGAAGCCCTGTGTACTGCGAGCGCTGCTACTCGCAGCTGAGAAGGACCGTGGAGCTAGCGGCGAATTCGGAGAGCTCTTCGCTGCACTGCGCCGCTCGCAAGCGGCTTCGTTCTTCGCCTTCTGCCGTCCGGCGAGAGCTGAACTCCAGCGGTCAGTTGCAGCTCTGCCCAACAGCGTGTTCTCAGTTCTGCGGGCAAGCACGCCCTCTTGCCTTGGCCCCGAGTGCAAAGACCCGAGCGAGCACTCGACTCAGTGCAATGCACCCGGAAGGACGCTCTCGCTCGTCTTTCAAGGAGCGATTACCTACAGCAGAAGCAGCAGAGGCACAAACTGCATGACGAGAAGGGACAACGTAGAACACGTCTCTGTCCTGGCACATTTTCGTGTGCGATACTTCCCTCCGGGTCTTCGGGCCTTGCGAAGCCCTGTGTACTGCGAGCGCTGCTACTCGCAGCTGAGAAGGACCGTGGAGCTAGCGGCGAATTCGGAGAGCTCTTCGCTGCACTGCGCCGCTCGCAAGCGGCTTCGTTCTTCGCCTTCTGCCGTCCGGCGAGAGCTGAACTCCAGCGGTCAGTTGCAGCTCTGCCCAACAGCGTGTTCTCAGTTCTGCGGGCAAGCACGCCCTCTTGCCTTGGCCCCGAGAGCAAAGTCCCGAGCGAGCACTCGACTCAGTGCAATGCACCCGGAAGGACGCTCTCGCTCGCCTTTCAAGGAGCGATTCCTAACAGCAGAAGCAGCAGAGGCACAAACTGCATGACGAGAAGGGACAACGTAGAACACGTCTCTGTCCTGGCACATTTTCGTGTGCGATACTTCCCTCCGGGTCTTCGGGCCTTGCGAAGCCCTGTGTACTGCGAGCGCTGCTACTCGCAGCTGAGAAGGACCGTGGAGCTAGCGGCGAATTCGGAGAGCTCTTCGCTGCACTGCGCCGCTCGCAAGCGGCTTCGTTCTTCGCCTTCTGCCGTCCGGCGAGAGCTGAACTCCAGCGGTCAGTTGCAGCTCTGCCCAACAGCGTGTTCTCAGTTCTGCGGGCAAGCACGCCCTCTTGCCTTGGCCCCGAGTGCAAAGTCCCGAGCGAGCACTCGACTCAGTGCAATGCACCCGGAAGGACGCTCTCGCTCGCCTTTCAAGGAGCGATTCCTAACAGCAGAAGCAGCAGAGGCACAAACTGCATGACGAGAAGGGACAACGTAGAACACGTCTCTGTCCTGGCACATTTCCGTGTGCCATACTTCCCTCCGGGTCTTCGGGCCTTGCGAAGCCCTGTGTACTGCGAGCGCTGCTACTCGCAGCTGAGAAGGACCGTCTAGCTAGCGGCGAATTCGGAGAGCTCTTCGCTGCACTGCGCCGCTCGCAAGCGGCTTCGTTCTTCGCCTTCTGCCGTCCGGCGAGAGCTGAACTCCAGCGGTAAGTTTCAGCTCTGCCCAACAGCGTGTTCTCAGTTCTGCGGGCAAGCACGCCCTCTTGCCTTGGCCCCGAGAGCAAAGTCCCGAGCGAGCACTCGACTCAGTGCAATGCACCCAGAAGGACGCTCTCGCTCGCCTTTCAAGGAGCGATTCCTAACAGCAGAAGCAGCAGAGGCACAAACTGCATGACGAGAAGGGACAACGTAGAACACGTCTCTGTCCTGGCACATTTTCGTGTGCGATACTTCCCTCCGGGTCTTCGGGCCTTGCGAAGCCCTGTGTACTGCGAGCGCTGCTACTCGCAGCTGAGAAGGACCGTGGAGCTAGCGGCGAATTCGGAGAGCTCTTCGCTGCACTGCGCCGCTCGCAAGCGGCTTCGTTCTTCGCCTTCTGCCGTCCGGCGAGAGCTGAACTCCAGCGGTCAGTTGCAGCTCTGCCCAACAGCGTGTTCTCAGTTCTGCGGGCAAGCACGCCCTCTTGCCTTGGCCCCGAGAGCAAAGCCCCGAGCGAGCACTCGACTCAGTGCAATGCACCCGGAAGGACGCTCTCGCTCGCCTTTCAAGGAGCGATTCCTAACAGCAGAAGCAGCAGAGGCACAAACTGCATGACGAGAAGGGACAACGTAGAACACGTCTCTGTCCTGGCACATTTTCGTGTGCGATACTTCCCTCCGGGTCTTCGGGCCTTGCGAAGCTCTGTGTACTGCGAGCGCTGCTACTCGCAGCTGAGAAGGACCGTGGAGCTAGCGGCGAATTCGGAGAGCTCTTCGCTGCACTGCGCCGCTCGCAAGCGGCTTCGTTCTTCGCCTTCTGCCGTCCGGCGAGAGCTGAACTCCAGCGGTCAGTTGCAGCTCTGCCCAACAGCGTGTTCTCAGTTCTGCGGGCAAGCACGCCCTCTTGCCTTGGCCCCGAGTGCAAAGTCCCGAGCGAGCACTCGACTCAGTGCAATGCACCCGGAAGGACGCTCTCGCTCGTCTTTCAAGGAGCGATTCCTAACAGCAGAAGCAGCAGAGGCACAAACTGCATGACGAGAAGGGACAACGTAGAACACGTCTCTGTCCTGGCACATTTTCGTGTGCGATACTTCCCTCCGGGTCTTCGGGCCTTGCGAAGCTCTGTGTACTGCGAGCGCTGCTACTCGCAGCTGAGAAGGACCGTGGAGCTAGCGGCGAATTCGGAGAGCTCTTCGCTGCACTGCGCCGCTCGCAAGCGGCTTCGTTCTTCGCCTTCTGCCGTCCGGCGAGAGCTGAACTCCAGCGGTAAGTTGCAGCTCTGCCCAACAGCGTGTTCTCAGTTCTGCGGGCAAGCACGCCCTCTTGCCTTGGCCCCGAGAGCAAAGTCCCGAGCGAGCACTCGACTCAGTGCAATGCACCCGGAAGGACGCTCTCGCTCGCCTTTCAAGGAGCGATTCCTAACAGCAGAAGCAGCAGAGGCACAAACTGCATGACGAGAAGGGACAACGTAGAACACGTCTCTGTCCTGGCACATTTTCGTGTGCGATACTTCCCTCCGGGTCTTCGGGCCTTGCGAAGCCCTGTGTACTGCGAGCGCTGCTACTCGCAGCTGAGAAGGACCGTGGAGCTAGCGGCGAATTCGGAGAGCTCTTCGCTGCACTGCGCCGCTCGCAAGCGGCTTCGTTCTTCGCCTTCTGCCGTCCGGCGAGAGCTGAACTCCAGCGGTCAGTTGCAGCTCTGCCCAACAGCGTGTTCTCAGTTCTGCGGGCAAGCACGCCCTCTTGCCTTGGCCCCGAGTGCAAAGTCCCGAGCGAGCACTCGACTCAGTGCAATGCACCCGGAAGGACGCTCTCGCTCGCCTTTCAAGGAGCGATTCCTAACAGCAGAAGCAGCAGAGGCACAAACTGCATGACGAGAAGGGACAACGTAGAACACGTCTCTGTCCTGGCACATTTCCGTGTGCCATACTTCCCTCCGGGTCTTCGGGCCTTGCGAAGCCCTGTGTACTGCGAGCGCTGCTACTCGCAGCTGAGAAGGACCGTGGAGCTAGCGGCGAATTCGGAGAGCTCTTCGCTGCACTGCGCCGCTCGCAAGCGGCTTCGTTCTTCGCCTTCTGCCGTCCGGCGAGAGCTGAACTCCAGCGGTAAGTTTCAGCTCTGCCCAACAGCGTGTTCTCAGTTCTGCGGGCAAGCACGCCCTCTTGCCTTGGCCCCGAGAGCAAAGTCCCGAGCGAGCACTCGACTCAGTGCAATGCACCCGGAAGGACGCTCTCGCTCGCCTTTCAAGGAGCGATTCCTAACAGCAGAAGCAGCAGAGGCACAAACTGCATGACGAGAAGGGACAACGTAGAACACGTCTCTGTCCTGGCACATTTTCGTGTGCGATACTTCCCTCCGGGTCTTCGGGCCTTGCGAAGCCCTGTGTACTGCGAGCGCTGCTACTCGCAGCTGAGAAGGACCGTGGAGCTAGCGGCGAATTCGGAGAGCTCTTCGCTGCACTGCGCCGCTCGCAAGCGGCTTCGTTCTTCGCCTTCTGCCGTCCGGCGAGAGCTGAACTCCAGCGGTCAGTTGCAGCTCTGCCCAACAGCGTGTTCTCAGTTCTGCGGGCAAGCACGCCCTCTTGCCTTGGCCCCGAGAGCAAAGCCCCGAGCGAGCACTCGACTCAGTGCAATGCACCCGGAAGGACGCTCTCGCTCGCCTTTCAAGGAGCGATTCTTAACAGCAGAAGCAGCAGAGGCACAAACTGCATGACGAGAAGGGACAACGTAGAACACGTCTCTGTCCTGGCACATTTTCGTGTGCGATACTTCCCTCCGGGTCTTCGGTCCTTGCGAAGCTCTGTGTACTGCGAGCGCTGCTACTCGCAGCTGAGAAGGACCGTGGAGCTAGCGGCGAATTCGGAGAGCTCTTCGCTGCACTGCGCCGCTCGCAAGCGGCTTCGTTCTTCGCCTTCTGCCGTCCGGCGAGAGCTGAACTCCAGCGGTCAGTTGCAGCTCTGCCCAACAGCGTGTTCTCAGTTCTGCGGGCAAGCACGCCCTCTTGCCTTGGCCCCGAGTGCAAAGTCCCGAGCGAGCACTCGACTCAGTGCAATGCACCCGGAAGGACGCTCTCGCTCGTCTTTCAAGGAGCGATTCCTAACAGCAGAAGCAGCAGAGGCACAAACTGCATGACGAGAAGGGACAACGTAGAACACGTCTCTGTCCTGGCACATTTTCGTGTGCGATACTTCCCTCCGGGTCTTCGGTCCTTGCGAAGCTCTGTGTACTGCGAGCGCTGCTACTCGCAGCTGAGAAGGACCGTGGAGCTAGCGGCGAATTCGGAGAGCTCTTCGCTGCACTGCGCCGCTCGCAAGCGGCTTCGTTCTTCGCCTTCTGCCGTCCGGCGAGAGCTGAACTCCAGCGGTAAGTTGCAGCTCTGCCCAACAGCGTGTTCTCAGTTCTGCGGGCAAGCACGCCCTCTTGCCTTGGCCCCGAGAGCAAAGTCCCGAGCGAGCACTCGACTCAGTGCAATGCACCCAGAAGGACGCTCTCGCTCGTCTTTCAAGGAGCGATTCCTAACAGCAGAAGCAGCAGAGGCACAAACTGCATGACGAGAAGGGACAACGTAGAACACGTCTCTGTCCTGGCACATTTTCGTGTGCGATACTTCCCTCCGGGTCTTCGGGCCTTGCGAAGCCCTGTGTACTGCGAGCGCTGCTACTCGCAGCTGAGAAGGACCGTGGAGCTAGCGGCGAATTCGGAGAGCTCTTCGCTGCACTGCGCCGCTCGCAAGCGGCTTCGTTCTTCGCCTTCTGCCGTCCGGCGAGAGCTGAACTCCAGCGGTCAGTTGCAGCTCTGCCCAACAGCGTGTTCTCAGTTCTGCGGGCAAGCACGCCCTCTTGCCTTGGCCCCGAGTGCAAAGACCCGAGCGAGCACTCGACTCAGTGCAATGCACCCGGAAGGACGCTCTCGCTCGTCTTTCAAGGAGCGATTACCTACAGCAGAAGCAGCAGAGGCACAAACTGCATGACGAGAAGGGACAACGTAGAACACGTCTCTGTCCTGGCACATTTTCGTGTGCGATACTTCCCTCCGGGTCTTCGGGCCTTGCGAAGCCCTGTGTACTGCGAGCGCTGCTACTCGCAGCTGAGAAGGACCGTGGAGCTAGCGGCGAATTCGGAGAGCTCTTCGCTGCACTGCGCCGCTCGCAAGCGGCTTCGTTCTTCGCCTTCTGCCGTCCGGCGAGAGCTGAACTCCAGCGGTCAGTTGCAGCTCTGCCCAACAGCGTGTTCTCAGTTCTGCGGGCAAGCACGCCCTCTTGCCTTGGCCCCGAGAGCAAAGTCCCGAGCGAGCACTCGACTCAGTGCAATGCACCCGGAAGGACGCTCTCGCTCGTCTTTCAAGGAGCGATTCCTAACAGCAGAAGCAGCAGAGGCACAAACTGCATGACGAGAAGGGACAACGTAGAACACGTCTCTGTCCTGGCACATTTTCGTGTGCGATACTTCCCTCCGGGTCTTCGGGCCTTGCGAAGCCCTGTGTACTGCGAGCGCTGCTACTCGCAGCTGAGAAGGACCGTGGAGCTAGCGGCGAATTCGGAGAGCTCTTCGCTGCACTGCGCCGCTCGCAAGCGGCTTCGTTCTTCGCCTTCTGCCGTCCGGCGAGAGCTGAACTCCAGCGGTCAGTTGCAGCTCTGCCCAACAGCGTGTTCTCAGTTCTGCGGGCAAGCACGCCCTCTTGCCTTGGCCCCGAGAGCAAAGTCCCGAGCGAGCACTCGACTCAGTGCAATGCACCCAGAAGGACGCTCTCGCTCGCCTTTCAAGGAGCGATTCCTAACAGCAGAAGCAGCAGAGGCACAAACTGCATGACGAGAAGGGACAACGTAGAACACGTCTCTGTCCTGGCACATTTTCGTGTGCGAAACTTCCCTCCGGGTCTTCGGGCCTTGCGAAGCCCTGTGTACTGCGAGCGCTGCTACTCGCAGCTGAGAAGGACCGTGGAGCTAGCGGCGAATTCGGAGAGCTCTTCGCTGCACTGCGCCGCTCGCAAGCGGCTTCGTTCTTCGCCTTCTGCCGTCCGGCGAGAGCTGAACTCCAGCGGTAAGTTTCAGCTCTGCCCAACAGCGTGTTCTCAGTTCTGCGGGCAAGCACGCCCTCTTGCCTTGGCCCCGAGAGCAAAGTCCCGAGCGAGCACTCGACTCAGTGCAATGCACCCAGAAGGACGCTCTCGCTCGCCTTTCAAGGTGCGATTCCTAACAGCAGAAGCAGCAGAGGCACAAACTGCATGACGAGAAGGGACAACGTAGAACACGTCTCTGTCCTGGCACATTTTCGTGTGCGATACTTCCCTCCGGGTCTTCGGGCCTTGCGAAGCCCTGTGTACTGCGAGCGCTGCTACTCGCAGCTGAGAAGGACCGTGGAGCTAGCGGCGAATTCGGAGAGCTCTTCGCTGCACTGCGCCGCTCGCAAGCGGCTTCGTTCTTCGCCTTCTGCCGTCCGGCGAGAGCTGAACTCCAGCGGTCAGTTTCAGCTCTGCCCAACAGCGTGTTCTCAGTTCTGCGGGCAAGCACGCCCTCTTGCCTTGGCCCCGAGAGCAAAGTCCCGAGCGAGCATTCGACTTAGTGCAATGCACCCAGAAGGACGCTCTCGCTCGTCTTTCAAGGAGCGATTCCTAACAGCAGAAGCAGCAGAGGCACAAACTGCATGACGAGAAGGGACAACGTAGAACACGTCTCTGTCCTGGCACATTTTCGTGTGCGATACTTCCCTCCGGGTCTTCGGGCCTTGCGAAGCTCTGTGTACTGCGAGCGCTGCTACTCGCAGCTGAGAAGGACCGTGGAGCTAGCGGCGAATTCGGAGAGCTCTTCGCTGCACTGCGCCGCTCGCAAGCGGCTTCGTTCTTCGCCTTCTGCCGTCCGGCGAGAGCTGAACTCCAGCGGTCAGTTGCAGCTCTGCCCAACAGCGTGTTCTCAGTTCTGCGGGCAAGCACGCCCTCTTGCCTTGGCCCCGAGAGCAAAGTCCCGAGCGAGCACTCGACTCAGTGCAATGCACCCGGAAGGACGCTCTCGCTCGCCTTTCAAGGAGCGATTCCTAACAGCAGAAGCAGCAGAGGCACAAACTGCATGACGAGAAGGGACAACGTAGAACACGTCTCTGTCCTGGCACATTTCCGTGTGCCATACTTCCCTCCGGGTCTTCGGGCCTTGCGAAGCTCTGTGTACTGCGAGCGCTGCTACTCGCAGCTGAGAAGGACCGTGGAGCTAGCGGCGAATTCGGAGAGCTCTTCGCTGCACTGCGCCGCTCGCAAGCGGCTTCGTTCTTCGCCTTCTGCCGTCCGGCGAGAGCTGAACTCCAGCGGTCAGTTGCAGCTCTGCCCAACAGCGTGTTCTCAGTTCTGCGGGCAAGCACGCCCTCTTGCCTTGGCCCCGAGAGCAAAGTCCCGAGCGAGCACTCGACTCAGTGCAATGCACCCGGAAGGACGCTCTCGCTCGTCTTTCAAGGAGCGATTCCTAACAGCAGAAGCAGCAGAGGCACAAACTGCATGACGAGAAGGGACAACGTAGAACACGTCTCTGTCCTGGCACATTTTCGTGTGCGATACTTCCCTCCGGGTCTTCGGGCCTTGCGAAGCCCTGTGTACTGCGAGCGCTGCTACTCGCAGCTGAGAAGGACCGTGGAGCTAGCGGCGAATTCGGAGAGCTCTTCGCTGCACTGCGCCGCTCGCAAGCGGCTTCGTTCTTCGCCTTCTGCCGTCCGGCGAGAGCTGAACTCCAGCGGTCAGTTGCAGCTCTGCCCAACAGCGTGTTCTCAGTTCTGCGGGCAAGCACGCCCTCTTGCCTTGGCCCCGAGAGCAAAGTCCCGAGCGAGCACTCGACTCAGTGCAATGCACCCAGAAGGACGCTCTCGCTCGCCTTTCAAGGAGCGATTCCTAACAGCAGAAGCAGCAGAGGCACAAACTGCATGACGAGAAGGGACAACGTAGAACACGTCTCTGTCCTGGCACATTTTCGTGTGCGAAACTTCCCTCCGGGTCTTCGGGCCTTGCGAAGCCCTGTGTACTGCGAGCGCTGCTACTCGCAGCTGAGAAGGACCGTGGAGCTAGCGGCGAATTCGGAGAGCTCTTCGCTGCACTGCGCCGCTCGCAAGCGGCTTCGTTCTTCGCCTTCTGCCGTCCGGCGAGAGCTGAACTCCAGCGGTCAGTTGCAGCTCTGCCCAACAGCGTGTTCTCAGTTCTGCGGGCAAGCACGCCCTCTTGCCTTGGCCCCGAGAGCAAAGTCCCGAGCGAGCACTCGACTCAGTGCAATGCACCCAGAAGGACGCTCTCGCTCGCCTTTCAAGGTGCGATTCCTAACAGCAGAAGCAGCAGAGGCACAAACTGCATGACGAGAAGGGACAACGTAGAACACGTCTCTGTCCTGGCACATTTTCGTGTGCGATACTTCCCTCCGGGTCTTCGGGCCTTGCGAAGCCCTGTGTACTGCGAGCGCTGCTACTCGCAGCTGAGAAGGACCGTGGAGCTAGCGGCGAATTCGGAGAGCTCTTCGCTGCACTGCGCCGCTCGCAAGCGGCTTCGTTCTTCGCCTTCTGCCGTCCGGCGAGAGCTGAACTCCAGCGGTCAGTTTCAGCTCTGCCCAACAGCGTGTTCTCAGTTCTGCGGGCAAGCACGCCCTCTTGCCTTGGCCCCGAGAGCAAAGTCCCGAGCGAGCATTCGACTTAGTGCAATGCACCCAGAAGGACGCTCTCGCTCGTCTTTCAAGGAGCGATTCCTAACAGCAGAAGCAGCAGAGGCACAAACTGCATGACGAGAAGGGACAACGTAGAACACGTCTCTGTCCTGGCACATTTTCGTGTGCGATACTTCCCTCCGGGTCTTCGGGCCTTGCGAAGCTCTGTGTACTGCGAGCGCTGCTACTCGCAGCTGAGAAGGACCGTGGAGCTAGCGGCGAATTCGGAGAGCTCTTCGCTGCACTGCGCCGCTCGCAAGCGGCTTCGTTCTTCGCCTTCTGCCGTCCGGCGAGAGCTGAACTCCAGCGGTCAGTTGCAGCTCTGCCCAACAGCGTGTTCTCAGTTCTGCGGGCAAGCACGCCCTCTTGCCTTGGCCCCGAGAGCAAAGTCCCGAGCGAGCACTCGACTCAGTGCAATGCACCCGGAAGGACGCTCTCGCTCGCCTTTCAAGGAGCGATTCCTAACAGCAGAAGCAGCAGAGGCACAAACTGCATGACGAGAAGGGACAACGTAGAACACGTCTCTGTCCTGGCACATTTCCGTGTGCCATACTTCCCTCCGGGTCTTCGGGCCTTGCGAAGCTCTGTGTACTGCGAGCGCTGCTACTCGCAGCTGAGAAGGACCGTGGAGCTAGCGGCGAATTCGGAGAGCTCTTCGCTGCACTGCGCCGCTCGCAAGCGGCTTCGTTCTTCGCCTTCTGCCGTCCGGCGAGAGCTGAACTCCAGCGGTCAGTTGCAGCTCTGCCCAACAGCGTGTTCTCAGTTCTGCGGGCAAGCACGCCCTCTTGCCTTGGCCCCGAGAGCAAAGTCCCGAGCGAGCACTCGACTCAGTGCAATGCACCCGGAAAGACGCTGTTGCTCGCCTTTCAAGGAGCGATTCCTAACAGCAGAAGCAGCAGAGGCACAAACTGCATGACGAGAAGGGACAACGTAGAACACGTCTCTGTCCTGGTACATTTTCCTGTGCGAAACTTCCCTCCGGGTCTTCGGTCCTTGCGAAGCTCTATGTACTGTGAGCGCTGCTACTTGCAGCTGAGAAAGACCGTGGAGCTAGCGGCGAATTCGGAGAGCGCTGAGCACGTAGTCAAGAAGCGAGACGTGGCCCTGCAACGCGGTGCTAATAGCAGCTTCCTCGCGGCCGGGGCGAGCTCCGGCCACAAGACATTCTCGTCCTGGCAACGGATCTCTGTGAAGGGCGTAGGCGAAAAGCTTTCGTTTTCCATTCGAACTGCGAGAGAGGCAGACTGTTGCACGGAGCTCTGAGAACAAAGGTGCACGCCCTAGGCGGGCTTGGGCAGAAGCAGCGTTCTCTAGCTCTTGGCTGCCGGCGCACTTGTGGTTGTGTGGCGCCCTTGCAGTGGCTTCTGGCCGCCGGCAAGTGAAAGCGGCTCCACGCTTGGGCGAGGGCGGTGAACGAAGCGGCACTAGTCCCGTGCTTGTGTGCACCACGTTACAGGCTACTAGGAGAGGAAGGTGGTTGACTCTCGCTTGCCTTCCCAAGTGCCCTTAGCAGTCGGAAGGAGCAAGCTGAAGCACTGCTGCTTGTGCTGCTCCTTGGTTCCCTTGCAGCCCGCTGTGAAAGCATTGGCGGTCGCTTCTAGGCGCCGAGTTGCACACAGCACCACTGTAAGTGCCGCGGAGAAGGGAAATCCAGAGTGCAGCGAGGAGCTGGACGTGGCTTACGTGCAGTAAGGAGAAGGTGAACCTAGGCACTGCCTCTTCAATCTGGCCGCCTCTGCTCTGGTAGCAACTTTTGCAAGTCGGCAGAGGGAGCTGCGAGTATGTAGAACGGAGGGCAGCGAGACGCCGTGTGTTATGCGCCCTTTCAGGGCTGCTGCCAGGGTGCCACTTTAAGAACGCCTTCTTCTTCCTCGCGTCCTTCCTCCACTATAGTCTCCTGGATTCACCTGAGACTCTTCCTAGGCATCTCCCTGATCCTTTTTGCAATGAGTCTCACATCATTCTCCTGAAGAAACTGTCTGCTTATGGTTTGCATGGGTGGGCTGTTTGCTGGGTGACAAACTGGGTGATGGCCAGGCCCACAGAGTGGTGGGAAATAGAGTTCATCCAGCTGGTCCCCAAGGCTCGGTCTTGGGCCCAGTCCTGTTTAATATCTTGCTCAGTGTTCTGGACAAGGGCATAGAGTACACGCCCAGGAAGTTCACAGATGATGCAAAGTTGGCTGGTAGTGTTTTTTTCTTCTGGAGGACAGCAGGCTCTGCTTCTTCTTCCTCCTGTTCTGAGGTCGCTGCTCCCTCTTCATCCCTCATTAAGTGTGCTGATTTTGTCACTTGGATGAGAAAACAAACAATTTTAGCAACAATACTAGTGGCAGGGTACAAGAAAGGAAGAGTTCACACGAATCCCCCCCCCCCCGCCCAACAACAGAAAATACCTGATGGCTCCTCTGCCCAGCTTACTGACTACACCGGAACCCATTGTCCCCCAAAGATACTCCCTTCTCCCTGCCCCCAGCCATGATGTGAGATGGAATAGAATAACTAAGATTAAGATTCTCCCTATGGAACTCCATCATACTTCGATTCTGGGAAAAAAAATTTCTTGAAGTTCTATCATTTCAGATCATTTGAATTTGAATTTGCATACTAAAAAGTCTAGCCAGAAACTCATGACAATATTAATAGCCCATTCTAGAATGTCCGAGATGATAGACACTTCTTTCAAGAGAATGTGATACCTCACCTGACTTCTCCAGAATTTAAATGAACAGCGGGAGTAGTCTACAAGATTCTTGCTGCCATCTGGATTTCCTGGTATTTGGCTGGTCTATGTAAACCAACCAGCTATTCAGCAGAGGGAATATTAGTGTGATACTTGATGGTATGTGAGATGGAACACAGTAATTTATGGCTTTTTGCATAGTGATGAAGCTGTAAAGAAAGCTCCGTAATGCTCAGACAAGGAGGCTGCTGGACTTCAAGCAGCAAAGGCCCAAAACGAACCAGTGAAAAGGTGTCATTGAAAAAAAAAAAAAAGCCAGGTGGGGAGCAAAGTGATACTTAAGGGCAGTTTACTGAAAGAGGGAATCTAGTGAAAAAAAAAGTCCAAGAGTGAAGGAATAACAGAGAAAATGAAACTAAGGAAGGAAATCAATCTCAGCTAATCATTTCAGAAGCTAACAAGTTGTCATTGCAATGATGCATAAAGTGAGAAAAAATAAATATGTCTGCGCCAAAATCTGAAATATGAACTTTATTGCATTCTGTCTTCCACGGAATCATACAACAGTCTGTGATTAAAGATCATGTAGTCCAACTTCCTTGCCAGGTAGATCTTACAGTAGATCAAATTGCTCAAGACTAGCCAAACTGATAAGGAGCACTCTCAATGATGGGGCATCCACAACTTCTCTGGAACACCCGTTTGAGTGTCTCACCAGCTTCATTGTAGAAAAGTTTTTCCTTTTAGCCAATCTAAACCTAGTCTCAGTTTGAAAGCATGGCCCCTTATCCTGTCTCTGCAAACTTTCCTAAAAAGTCTTTCTCCATTTGTCTTATACCCTCTTTACATATTCAAAGGCCACAATACTGTCTCTCCAGAAACCTCTCTTCTCCAGGCTAAAAGATCCTACTTTTCACAAGAACCAGGTCATAAACTGAGATGGAAGACATCTCAGGAGATCAGATCATCCAACAGCTCAGCGTAAGAATAGCTCTGAAGTCAGATCAACTAGCTTAGGGCTGTGTCTGTTTGAATTTTGAAAATTAGCAGGACTTGAAATGCTTCAAGGAAGAGAACTCGGGGTGGCTCCAGAAACAGCCTGAGAAACTCGAGCAAACTCGAAACCTCAGAAACTACCACTGCTTTCTCTCCCTCAGCCCAAGCAGTCCCAAAGAAGAAGTGTTCCCAGCAGGCTGGGATAGCACACATATACACTACATATACGTGACAGGCATCGCCAGCAGCCACATCCTGCTCCTTTCTGTGGCTGGCAAGAGTGAGACTGGATGTTTACATGTGGGCAAACTGGGTCCCTCCAGCAGCTCACACACTCAGCCTGCCCAGTGACCCCACTGAATTCCAGTATTAGCAGTGTGCCAAGGCCACAGCACTACTCCGCTTGCTGGCACAGACCATCACACGCCTCCTAAATCAGTCAGGACTCCCCTGGTCCCACAGCCAGCACCCCACTTGCCCTCCGCCAGGCCACTGCCATTGTTCACCAACTTCTCCACTTTGATCTTTGCTGGTGCTCTCAACACTGGCACACCCAGATGTTCTGCAGCTGTTGTCTCCTGGTGGAAAGGACTTGTAAAGCCATGTTTCCTAACAGGACTTCCACAACCTTTCAAAGCAACCTTTACTGGAGTATGAACAATCTCATTCAAATGTCAACATTTCTTTTCCCGTATGTGAAATCAGAATTTCCTTCTTCCGGGCATGCCCAAAACAAGGCACAAACTACATTGTGCCTTCTGTTTCACATGCTGACTCGTTTGTAAACAATGCTAGGAGAATACCTGTTTTGATCCAAGCTAATCTCTGGCCCTTATAGTGCTTTCGGTAGTTAGTTTTGCTTTGTTATTTACTTGATGTCCCATTGAATTGTTGAATCATAAACAGACTACCTGTCTGTATAGCAGCATAGCAGTGATGAATAAATGCAAGAGAAGGAGCAAGGTGATTGTTTGCTAGACTCTTCCTAGAAACTGAGAAATCTGTTACTTAATGCTGACCACAGCAGATGGAGGAAGCATCCTACATGATGTCAAAGCAATGAAGCTGTAATCACTTTTATGATTACAGTCAAGGCACTGCTTTTGCCACCATAAGTGGAGTGCAGGGAATCTTAAAAGACGACACTCTAACTGTTGTCCATGCTCACTGAGAAAATAATGCTTTTACAGCAGAGCAGGTCTCACCGCAGCTAAATCATGGCTTCAACTGTACACCGCCTTCAAAAAGCCCACAAAAACACAAATGAAAGGATTTGGAACCCAAGGGAATCTCGGATTGTGACATCAGCTCACTCTGGATTCTTTCCAAATTCTCAATTCCATTTTCTTCCGAGCCAATTTTCCCACCTAACTTGAGATGTAATTTATGGATTTCCAACACATCTAGTTACCTTAGAATTAGATTGCCACTAGCCAAAAAGACAGAAACAAGCAGTTAAGTGAAGACTGAAACCATGGTTGTTTAGAACAGCAAAACTTGGGCGAAACTATTCTTAAGAAAACCAAAACTTTTAGGACTTACCCATGTATTTTTGGAGGTGGAAAAAGTTTTACATCGAAAAGTCCCTAGGGAACTCTCTTCAGTGCCTGGAGAGCCGCTGTCGCTCGCCTTTCAAGGACCTATTCGTCACAGCAGAGGCAGCAGAGCACAAGATGGCCGACGAGAAGGGGCAGTGTAGAACTCTCTGTCTGTCTGTGTCTCTACTCAGTGTAGAACGTCTCTATCCTGGCACATTTTCGAGTGCGATACTTCCCTCCGGGTCTTCGGTCCTTGCGAAGCTCTATGTACTGTGAGCGCTGCTACTTGCAGCTGAGAAAGACCGTGGAGCTAGCGGCGAATTCGGAGAGCGCTGAGCACGTAGTCAAGAAGCGAGACGTGTCCCTGCAACGCGGTGCTAATAGCAGCTTCCTCGCGGCGGGGGCGAGCTCCGGCCACAAGGCATTCTCGTCCTGGCAACGGATCTCTGTGACGGGCGTAGGCGAAAAGCTTTCGTTTTCCATTCGAACTGCGAGAGAGGCAGACTGTTGCACGGAGCTCTGAGAACAAAGGTGCACGCCCTAGGCGGGCTTGGGCAGAAGCAGCGTTCTCTAGCTCTTGGCTGCCGGCGCACTTGTGGTTGTGTGGCGCCCTTGCAGCGGCTTCTGGCCGCCGGCAAGTGAAAGCGGCTCCACGCTTGGGCGAGGGCGGTGAACGAAGCGGCACTAGTCCCGTGCTTGTGTGCACCACGTTACAGGCTACTAGGAGAGGAAGGTGGTTGACTCTCGCTTGCCTTCCCAAGTGCCCTTAGCAGTCGGAAGGAGCAAGCTGAAGCACTGCTGCTTGTGCTGCTCCTTGGTTCCCTTGCAGCCCGCTGTGAAAACATTGGCGGTCACTTCTAGGCGCCGAGTTGCACACAGCACCACGGTAAGTGCCTCGGAGAAGGGAAATCCAGAGTGCAGCGAGGAGCTGGACGTGGCTTACGTGCAGTAAGGAGAAGGTGAACCTAGGCACTGCCTCTTCAATCTGGCCGCCTCTGCTCTGGTAGCAACTTTTGCAAGTCGGCAGAGGGAGCCGCGAGTATGTAGAACGGAGGGCAGCGAGATGCCGTGTGTTATGCGCCTTTTCAGGGCTGCTGCCAGGGTGCTACTTTAAGAACGCCTTTTTCTTCCTCGCGTCCTTCTCGCTTCGCTCTAGCTGCATGGAGTACAGCACAGCGAAGGAGTGAGGAAGGGCTCTGCCCCAGCTTTTGTCCCGGCCTGCCTGTGCTGCGCCTTTAGCTGCACACGAGAACAACGGCATTTCTTACCCGCAAGGTAAAAAAGGCTTTAGTGTAGCCTTAGGAATGGCAAGTGCCTAGGCATTAAGTTGAGCGACCACGTATGAGGGAGTCTTTAGAGGTTTCCTCCCCCATGGCGCAGGTGTATTCTCATTCTCGTGCTGAACTGAAAAGTCCGGGCATGGCAAGACTGGCCTGCCTTGTGCAGAGACGAACACAAATGTGGGGCTATGATCCTCTGTGTTCGGAGCTCTGCTTCCGGGTGTGTGGGCCGCCGTGAGCCCGCAGCAGCCGCCGAGGACAGTGTGGATTGTGGATGAGTCTGGGCTGGCCCCCGGCCCCCCCGTTGGTCTGACAGCGGCAGAAGTGGCGTAGGAGCGGCATCGCCTGAGGGCCCCATGGGGGGCGGGAAGAGAGCCGGGAGTGACCCCGAACGACACCGGAAGCGATATCCGTAGGGCCCGGAAGGCCAGCGTTGCCATCGAGTTTGGCCGGTAGGAGGCGTCTAAGGTGCTTTGAAAGGTGGAGCTTCTTTGCTCTAGGACAGTCTGGGAGAGCTGAGGGTGTCCAATCTGGAGAACAGAAGGCTCCAGGGAGATCTTCGAGCCCTTTGCAGTGCCTGCTGGGGCTCCAAGATAGCTGGGGAGGGACTTTGGAAAAGGGTCTGGACTCGCAGGACAAGGGGGAATAGCTTCAAACTGCCAGAGGGCTGGGATAGATGGGATATTGGAAAGGAATTCTTCCTTGGGTGGGTGCTGAGGCACATGTTGCTCAAAGAGGCTGTGTAGGAGCCCCATGGCAGGAAGCGTCCAGGGCCAGGCTGGAGCGGACATGGAGCAACCTGGACTAGTGGAAAAGTGTCCCTGCCCGTGTCAGGATGTGGGAAGAAGATAATTTGTCTCTAAGGTCGCTTCCAGTCCAAACCATTCTGGGATTCTAGGATTCATGGAAGGCCCTTTTCCAAGTGAAGTGTTGTATCTCTTGGCTCCCAGCTTGTAGTTGCCAGTTCTTCTGGAAGCAGGCGTGGCGAAGCAGCTGTGATGAGCCATGGGTTCTCAATAGGACGAGTGTGATATATTTGCAGAGAGGAAGGCTGCAGACAGATATTCAAGGTCCAGGTAAAACAAGCAAAGGATTGAATAGAAGCCAAAGATTGGTTGTGTTAGTCAGTTTGCTGGCTGTTGAAATGGCCCCAGGTAATTTTCAACATTTCTAATTTGGATTTGTTTGAGTAAAAAATGAATGTGTTACCTCCAGCGTAGGCTCTCCAATGCATCTCCATATGCTCCCATCTCTTTGTTGTATATCGGGTTCTATTAACTGAAGACAGAATCATAACACAGTAGTAAAACATTTAGAGGTGCGAAGCCCTGTGTACTGCGAGCGCTGCTACTCGCAGCTGAGAAGGACCGTGGAGCTAGCGGCGAATTCGGAGAGCTCTTCGCTGCACTGCGCCGCTCGCAAGCGGCTTCGTTCTTCGCCTTCTGCCGTCCGGCGAGAGCTGAACTCCAGCGGTCAGTTGCAGCTCTGCCCAACAGCGTGTTCTCAGTTCTGCGGGCAAGCACGCCCTCTTGCCTTGGCCCCGAGAGCAAAGTCCCGAGCGAGCACTCGACTCAGTGCAATGCACCCGGAAGGACGCTCTCGCTCGCCTTTCAAGGAGCGATTCCTAACAGCAGAAGCAGCAGAGGCACAAACTGCATGACGAGAAGGGACAACGTAGAACACGTCTCTGTCCTGGCGCATTTTCGTGTGCGAAACTTCCCTCCGGGTCTTCGGGCCTTGCGAAGCCCTGTGTACTGCGAGCGCTGCTACTCGCAGCTGAGAAGGACCGTGGAGCTAGCGGCGAATTCGGAGAGCTCTTCGCTGCACTGCGCCGCTCGCAAGCGGCTTCGTTCTTCGCCTTCTGCCGTCCGGCGAGAGCTGAACTCCAGCGGTCAGTTGCAGCTCTGCCCAACAGCGTGTTCTCAGTTCTGCGGGCAAGCACGCCCTCTTGCCTTGGCCCCGAGAGCAAAGCCCCGAGCGAGCACTCGACTCAGTGCAATGCACCCAGAAGGACGCTCTCGCTCGCCTTTCAAGGAGCGATTCCTAACAGCAGAAGCAGCAGAGGTACAAACTGCATGACGAGAAGGGACAACGTAGAACACGTCTCTGTCCTGGCACATTTTCGTGTGCGAAACTTCCCTCCGGGTCTTCGGGCCTTGCGAAGCTCTGTGTACTGCGAGCGCTGCTACTCGCAGCTGAGAAGGACCGTGGAGCTAGCGGCGAATTCGGAGAGCTCTTCGCTGCACTGCGCCGCTCGCAAGCGGCTTCGTTCTTCGCCTTCTGCCGTCCGGCGAGAGCTGAACTCCAGCGGTCAGTTGCAGCTCTGCCCAACAGCGTGTTCTCAGTTCTGCGGGCAAGCACGCCCTCTTGCCTTGGCCCCGAGAGCAAAGTCCCGAGCGAGCACTCGACTCAGTGCAATGCACCCGGAAGGACGCTCTCGCTCGTCTTTCAAAGAGCGATTCCTAACAGCAGAAGCAGCAGAGGCACAAACTGCATGACGAGAAGGGACAACGTAGAACACGTCTCTGTCCTGGCGCATTTTCGTGTGCGATACTTCCCTCCGGGTCTTCGGGCCTTGCGAAGCCCTGTGTACTGCGAGCGCTGCTACTCGCAGCTGAGAAGGACCGTGGAGCTAGCGGCGAATTCGGAGAGCTCTTCGCTGCACTGCGCCGCTCGCAAGCGGCTTCGTTCTTCGCCTTCTGCCGTCCGGCGAGAGCTGAACTCCAGCGGTCAGTTGCAGCTCTGCCCAACAGCGTGTTCTCAGTTCTGCGGGCAAGCACGCCCTCTTGCCTTGGCCCCGAGAGCAAAGTCCCGAGCGAGCACTCGACTCAGTGCAATGCACCCGGAAGGACGCTCTCGCTCGCCTTTCAAGGAGCGATTCCTAACAGCAGAAGCAGCAGAGGCACAAACTGCATGACGAGAAGGGACAACGTAGAACACGTGTCTGTCCTGGCGCATTTTCGTGTGCGAAACTTCCCTCCGGGTCTTCGGGCCTTGCGAAGCCCTGTGTACTGCGAGCGCTGCTACTCGCAGCTGAGAAGGACCGTGGAGCTAGCGGCGAATTCGGAGAGCTCTTCGCTGCACTGCGCCGCTCGCAAGCGGCTTCGTTCTTCGCCTTCTGCCGTCCGGCGAGAGCTGAACTCCAGCGGTCAGTTGCAGCTCTGCCCAACAGCGTGTTCTCAGTTCTGCGGGCAAGCACGCCCTCTTGCCTTGGCCCCGAGAGCAAAGCCCCGAGCGAGCACTCGACTCAGTGCAATGCACCCAGAAGGACGCTCTCGCTCGCCTTTCAAGGAGCGATTCCTAACAGCAGAAGCAGCAGAGGTACAAACTGCATGACGAGAAGGGACAACGTAGAACACGTCTCTGTCCTGGCGCATTTTCGTGTGCGATACTTCCCTCCGGGTCTTCGGGCCTTGCGAAGCCCTGTGTACTGCGAGCGCTGCTACTCGCAGCTGAGAAGGACCGTGGAGCTAGCGGCGAATTCGGAGAGCTCTTCGCTGCACTGCGCCGCTCGCAAGCGGCTTCGTTCTTCGCCTTCTGCCGTCCGGCGAGAGCTGAACTCCAGCGGTCAGTTGCAGCTCTGCCCAACAGCGTGTTCTCAGTTCTGCGGGCAAGCACGCCCTCTTGCCTTGGCCCCGAGAGCAAAGTCCCGAGCGAGCACTCGACTCAGTGCAATGCACCCGGAAGGACGCTCTCGCTCGCCTTTCAAGGAGCGATTCCTAACAGCAGAAGCAGCAGAGGCACAAACTGCATGACGAGAAGGGACAACGTAGAACACGTCTCTGTCCTGGCGCATTTTCGTGTGCGAAACTTCCCTCCGGGTCTTCGGGCCTTGCGAAGCCCTGTGTACTGCGAGCGCTGCTACTCGCAGCTGAGAAGGACCGTGGAGCTAGCGGCGAATTCGGAGAGCTCTTCGCTGCACTGCGCCGCTCGCAAGCGGCTTCGTTCTTCGCCTTCTGCCGTCCGGCGAGAGCTGAACTCCAGCGGTCAGTTGCAGCTCTGCCCAACAGCGTGTTCTCAGTTCTGCGGGCAAGCACGCCCTCTTGCCTTGGCCCCGAGAGCAAAGTCCCGAGCGAGCACTCGACTCAGTGCAATGCACCCGGAAGGACGCTCTCGCTCGTCTTTCAAGGAGCGATTCCTAACAGCAGAAGCAGCAGAGGCACAAACTGCATGACGAGAAGGGACAACGTAGAACACGTCTCTGTCCTGGCGCATTTTCGTGTGCGATACTTCCCTCCGGGTCTTCGGGCCTTGCGAAGCCCTGTGTACTGCGAGCGCTGCTACTCGCAGCTGAGAAGGACCGTGGAGCTAGCGGCGAATTCGGAGAGCTCTTCGCTGCACTGCGCCGCTCGCAAGCGGCTTCGTTCTTCGCCTTCTGCCGTCCGGCGAGAGCTGAACTCCAGCGGTCAGTTGCAGCTCTGCCCAACAGCGTGTTCTCAGTTCTGCGGGCAAGCACGCCCTCTTGCCTTGGCCCCGAGAGCAAAGTCCCGAGCGAGCACTCGACTCAGTGCAATGCACCCGGAAGGACGCTCTCGCTCGCCTTTCAAGGAGCGATTCCTAACAGCAGAAGCAGCAGAGGCACAAACTGCATGACGAGAAGGGACAACGTAGAACACGTCTCTGTCCTGGCACATTTCCGTGTGCCATACTTCCCTCCGGGTCTTCGGGCCTTGCGAAGCTCTGTGTACTGCGAGCGCTGCTACTCGCAGCTGAGAAGGACCGTGGAGCTAGCGGCGAATTCGGAGAGCTCTTCGCTGCACTGCGCCGCTCGCAAGCGGCTTCGTTCTTCGCCTTCTGCCGTCCGGCGAGAGCTGAACTCCAGCGGTCAGTTGCAGCTCTGCCCAACAGCGTGTTCTCAGTTCTGCGGGCAAGCACGCCCTCTTGCCTTGGCCCCGAGTGCAAAGACCCGAGCGAGCACTCGACTCAGTGCAATGCACCCGGAAGGACGCTCTCGCTCGTCTTTCAAGGAGCGATTACCTACAGCAGAAGCAGCAGAGGCACAAACTGCATGACGAGAAGGGACAACGTAGAACACGTCTCTGTCCTGGCACATTTTCGTGTGCGATACTTCCCTCCGGGTCTTCGGGCCTTGCGAAGCCCTGTGTACTGCGAGCGCTGCTACTCGCAGCTGAGAAGGACCGTGGAGCTAGCGGCGAATTCGGAGAGCTCTTCGCTGCACTGCGCCGCTCGCAAGCGGCTTCGTTCTTCGCCTTCTGCCGTCCGGCGAGAGCTGAACTCCAGCGGTCAGTTGCAGCTCTGCCCAACAGCGTGTTCTCAGTTCTGCGGGCAAGCACGCCCTCTTGCCTTGGCCCCGAGAGCAAAGTCCCGAGCGAGCACTCGACTCAGTGCAATGCACCCGGAAGGACGCTCTCGCTCGTCTTTCAAGGAGCGATTCCTAACAGCAGAAGCAGCAGAGGCACAAACTGCATGACGAGAAGGGACAACGTAGAACACGTCTCTGTCCTGGCACATTTTCGTGTGCGATACTTCCCTCCGGGTCTTCGGGCCTTGCGAAGCCCTGTGTACTGCGAGCGCTGCTACTCGCAGCTGAGAAGGACCGTGGAGCTAGCGGCGAATTCGGAGAGCTCTTCGCTGCACTGCGCCGCTCGCAAGCGGCTTCGTTCTTCGCCTTCTGCCGTCCGGCGAGAGCTGAACTCCAGCGGTCAGTTGCAGCTCTGCCCAACAGCGTGTTCTCAGTTCTGCGGGCAAGCACGCCCTCTTGCCTTGGCCCCGAGTGCAAAGTCCCGAGCGAGCACTCGACTCAGTGCAATGCACCCGGAAGGACGCTCTCGCTCGTCTTTCAAGGAGCGATTCCTAACAGCAGAAGCAGCAGAGGCACAAACTGCATGACGAGAAGGGACAACGTAGAACACGTCTCTGTCCTGGCACATTTTCGTGTGCGATACTTCCCTCCGGGTCTTCGGGCCTTGCGAAGCTCTGTGTACTGCGAGCGCTGCTACTCGCAGCTGAGAAGGACCGTGGAGCTAGCGGCGAATTCGGAGAGCTCTTCGCTGCACTGCGCCGCTCGCAAGCGGCTTCGTTCTTCGCCTTTTGCCGTCCGGCGAGAGCTGAACTCCAGCGGTCAATTGCAGCTCTGCCCAACAGCGTGTTCTCAGTTCTGCGGGCAAGCACGCCCTCTTGCCTTGGCCCCGAGTGCAAAGACCCGAGCGAGCACTCGACTCAGTGCAATGCACCCGGAAGGACGCTCTCGCTCGTCTTTCAAGGAGCGATTACCTACAGCAGAAGCAGCAGAGGCACAAACTGCATGACGAGAAGGGACAACGTAGAACACGTCTCTGTCCTGGCACATTTTCGTGTGCGATACTTCCCTCCGGGTCTTCGGGCCTTGCGAAGCCCTGTGTACTGCGAGCGCTGCTACTCGCAGCTGAGAAGGACCGTGGAGCTAGCGGCGAATTCGGAGAGCTCTTCGCTGCACTGCGCCGCTCGCAAGCGGCTTCGTTCTTCGCCTTCTGCCGTCCGGCGAGAGCTGAACTCCAGCGGTCAGTTGCAGCTCTGCCCAACAGCGTGTTCTCAGTTCTGCGGGCAAGCACGCCCTCTTGCCTTGGCCCCGAGAGCAAAGTCCCGAGCGAGCACTCGACTCAGTGCAATGCACCCGGAAGGACGCTCTCGCTCGTCTTTCAAGGAGCGATTCCTAACAGCAGAAGCAGCAGAGGCACAAACTGCATGACGAGAAGGGACAACGTAGAACACGTCTCTGTCCTGGCACATTTTCGTGTGCGATACTTCCCTCCGGGTCTTCGGTCCTTGCGAAGCTCTGTGTACTGCGAGCGCTGCTACTCGCAGCTGAGAAGGACCGTGGAGCTAGCGGCGAATTCGGAGAGCTCTTCGCTGCACTGCGCCGCTCGCAAGCGGCTTCGTTCTTCGCCTTCTGCCGTCCGGCGAGAGCTGAACTCCAGCGGTAAGTTGCAGCTCTGCCCAACAGCGTGTTCTCAGTTCTGCGGGCAAGCACGCCCTCTTGCCTTGGCCCCGAGAGCAAAGTCCCGAGCGAGCACTCGACTCAGTGCAATGCACCCAGAAGGACGCTCTCGCTCGTCTTTCAAGGAGCGATTCCTAACAGCAGAAGCAGCAGAGGCACAAACTGCATGACGAGAAGGGACAACGTAGAACACGTCTCTGTCCTGGCACATTTTCGTGTGCGATACTTCCCTCCGGGTCTTCGGGCCTTGCGAAGCCCTGTGTACTGCGAGCGCTGCTACTCGCAGCTGAGAAGGACCGTGGAGCTAGCGGCGAATTCGGAGAGCTCTTCGCTGCACTGCGCCGCTCGCAAGCGGCTTCGTTCTTCGCCTTCTGCCGTCCGGCGAGAGCTGAACTCCAGCGGTCAGTTGCAGCTCTGCCCAACAGCGTGTTCTCAGTTCTGCGGGCAAGCACGCCCTCTTGCCTTGGCCCCGAGTGCAAAGACCCGAGCGAGCACTCGACTCAGTGCAATGCACCCGGAAGGACGCTCTCGCTCGTCATTCAAGGAGCGATTACCTACAGCAGAAGCAGCAGAGGCACAAACTGCATGACGAGAAGGGACAACGTAGAACACGTCTCTGTCCTGGCACATTTTCGTGTGCGATACTTCCCTCCGGGTCTTCGGGCCTTGCGAAGCCCTGTGTACTGCGAGCGCTGCTACTCGCAGCTGAGAAGGACCGTGGAGCTAGCGGCGAATTCGGAGAGCTCTTCGCTGCACTGCGCCGCTCGCAAGCGGCTTCGTTCTTCGCCTTCTGCCGTCCGGCGAGAGCTGAACTCCAGCGGTCAGTTGCAGCTCTGCCCAACAGCGTGTTCTCAGTTCTGCGGGCAAGCACGCCCTCTTGCCTTGGCCCCGAGAGCAAAGTCCCGAGCGAGCACTCGACTCAGTGCAATGCACCCGGAAGGACGCTCTCGCTCGTCTTTCAAGGAGCGATTCCTAACAGCAGAAGCAGCAGAGGCACAAACTGCATGACGAGAAGGGACAACGTAGAACACGTCTCTGTCCTGGCACATTTTCGTGTGCGATACTTCCCTCCGGGTCTTCGGGCCTTGCGAAGCCCTGTGTACTGCGAGCGCTGCTACTCGCAGCTGAGAAGGACCGTGGAGCTAGCGGCGAATTCGGAGAGCTCTTCGCTGCACTGCGCCGCTCGCAAGCGGCTTCGTTCTTCGCCTTCTGCCGTCCGGCGAGAGCTGAACTCCAGCGGTCAGTTGCAGCTCTGCCCAACAGCGTGTTCTCAGTTCTGCGGGCAAGCACGCCCTCTTGCCTTGGCCCCGAGAGCAAAGTCCCGAGCGAGCACTCGACTCAGTGCAATGCACCCAGAAGGACGCTCTCGCTCGCCTTTCAAGGAGCGATTCCTAACAGCAGAAGCAGCAGAGGCACAAACTGCATGACGAGAAGGGACAACGTAGAACACGTCTCTGTCCTGGCACATTTTCGTGTGCGAAACTTCCCTCCGGGTCTTCGGGCCTTGCGAAGCCCTGTGTACTGCGAGCGCTGCTACTCGCAGCTGAGAAGGACCGTGGAGCTAGCGGCGAATTCGGAGAGCTCTTCGCTGCACTGCGCCGCTCGCAAGCGGCTTCGTTCTTCGCCTTCTGCCGTCCGGCGAGAGCTGAACTCCAGCGGTAAGTTTCAGCTCTGCCCAACAGCGTGTTCTCAGTTCTGCGGGCAAGCACGCCCTCTTGCCTTGGCCCCGAGAGCAAAGTCCCGAGCGAGCACTCGACTCAGTGCAATGCACCCAGAAGGACGCTCTCGCTCGCCTTTCAAGGTGCGATTCCTAACAGCAGAAGCAGCAGAGGCACAAACTGCATGACGAGAAGGGACAACGTAGAACACGTCTCTGTCCTGGCACATTTTCGTGTGCGATACTTCCCTCCGGGTCTTCGGGCCTTGCGAAGCCCTGTGTACTGCGAGCGCTGCTACTCGCAGCTGAGAAGGACCGTGGAGCTAGCGGCGAATTCGGAGAGCTCTTCGCTGCACTGCGCCGCTCGCAAGCGGCTTCGTTCTTCGCCTTCTGCCGTCCGGCGAGAGCTGAACTCCAGCGGTCAGTTGCAGCTCTGCCCAACAGCGTGTTCTCAGTTCTGCGGGCAAGCACGCCCTCTTGCCTTGGCCCCGAGAGCAAAGTCCCGAGCGAGCATTCGACTTAGTGCAATGCACCCAGAAGGACGCTCTCGCTCGTCTTTCAAGGAGCGATTCCTAACAGCAGAAGCAGCAGAGGCACAAACTGCATGACGAGAAGGGACAACGTAGAACACGTCTCTGTCCTGGCACATTTTCGTGTGCGATACTTCCCTCCGGGTCTTCGGGCCTTGCGAAGCTCTGTGTACTGCGAGCGCTGCTACTCGCAGCTGAGAAGGACCGTGGAGCTAGCGGCGAATTCGGAGAGCTCTTCGCTGCACTGCGCCGCTCGCAAGCGGCTTCGTTCTTCGCCTTCTGCCGTCCGGCGAGAGCTGAACTCCAGCGGTCAGTTGCAGCTCTGCCCAACAGCGTGTTCTCAGTTCTGCGGGCAAGCACGCCCTCTTGCCTTGGCCCCGAGAGCAAAGTCCCGAGCGAGCACTCGACTCAGTGCAATGCACCCGGAAGGACGCTCTCGCTCGCCTTTCAAGGAGCGATTCCTAACAGCAGAAGCAGCAGAGGCACAAACTGCATGACGAGAAGGGACAACGTAGAACACGTCTCTGTCCTGGCACATTTCCGTGTGCCATACTTCCCTCCGGGTCTTCGGGCCTTGCGAAGCTCTGTGTACTGCGAGCGCTGCTACTCGCAGCTGAGAAGGACCGTGGAGCTAGCGGCGAATTCGGAGAGCTCTTCGCTGCACTGCGCCGCTCGCAAGCGGCTTCGTTCTTCGCCTTCTGCCGTCCGGCGAGAGCTGAACTCCAGCGGTCAGTTGCAGCTCTGCCCAACAGCGTGTTCTCAGTTCTGCGGGCAAGCACGCCCTCTTGCCTTGGCCCCGAGAGCAAAGTCCCGAGCGAGCACTCGACTCAGTGCAATGCACCCGGAAAGACGCTGTTGCTCGCCTTTCAAGGAGCGATTCCTAACAGCAGAAGCAGCAGAGGCACAAACTGCATGACGAGAAGGGACAACGTAGAACACGTCTCTGTCCTGGTACATTTTCCTGTGCGAAACTTCCCTCCGGGTCTTCGGTCCTTGCGAAGCTCTATGTACTGTGAGCGCTGCTACTTGCAGCTGAGAAAGACCGTGGAGCTAGCGGCGAATTCGGAGAGCGCTGAGCACGTAGTCAAGAAGCGAGACGTGGCCCTGCAACGCGGTGCTAATAGCAGCTTCCTCGCGGCCGGGGCGAGCTCCGGCCACAAGACATTCTCGTCCTGGCAACGGATCTCTGTGAAGGGCGTAGGCGAAAAGCTTTCGTTTTCCATTCGAACTGCGAGAGAGGCAGACTGTTGCACGGAGCTCTGAGAACAAAGGTGCACGCCCTAGGCGGGCTTGGGCAGAAGCAGCGTTCTCTAGCTCTTGGCTGCCGGCGCACTTGTGGTTGTGTGGCGCCCTTGCAGTGGCTTCTGGCCGCCGGCAAGTGAAAGCGGCTCCACGCTTGGGCGAGGGCGGTGAACGAAGCGGCACTAGTCCCGTGCTTGTGTGCACCACGTTACAGGCTACTAGGAGAGGAAGGTGGTTGACTCTCGCTTGCCTTCCCAAGTGCCCTTAGCAGTCGGAAGGAGCAAGCTGAAGCACTGCTGCTTGTGCTGCTCCTTGGTTCCCTTGCAGCCCGCTGTGAAAGCATTGGCGGTCGCTTCTAGGCGCCGAGTTGCACACAGCACCACTGTAAGTGCCGCGGAGAAGGGAAATCCAGAGTGCAGCGAGGAGCTGGACGTGGCTTACGTGCAGTAAGGAGAAGGTGAACCTAGGCACTGCCTCTTCAATCTGGCCGCCTCTGCTCTGGTAGCAACTTTTGCAAGTCGGCAGAGGGAGCTGCGAGTATGTAGAACGGAGGGCAGCGAGACGCCGTGTGTTATGCGCCCTTTCAGGGCTGCTGCCAGGGTGCCACTTTAAGAACGCCTTCTTCTTCCTCGCGTCCTTCCTCCACTATAGTCTCCTGGATTCACCTGAGACTCTTCCTAGGCATCTCCCTGATCCTTTTTGCAATGAGTCTCACATCATTCTCCTGAAGAAACTGTCTGCTTATGGTTTGCATGGGTGGGCTGTTTGCTGGGTGACAAACTGGGTGATGGCCAGGCCCACAGAGTGGTGGGAAATAGAGTTCATCCAGCTGGTCCCCAAGGCTCGGTCTTGGGCCCAGTCCTGTTTAATATCTTGCTCAGTGTTCTGGACAAGGGCATAGAGTACACGCCCAGGAAGTTCACAGATGATGCAAAGTTGGCTGGTAGTGTTTTTTTCTTCTGGAGGACAGCAGGCTCTGCTTCTTCTTCCTCCTGTTCTGAGGTCGCTGCTCCCTCTTCATCCCTCATTAAGTGTGCTGATTTTGTCACTTGGATGAGAAAACAAACAATTTTAGCAACAATACTAGTGGCAGGGTACAAGAAAGGAAGAGTTCACACGAATCCCCCCCCCCCCGCCCAACAACAGAAAATACCTGATGGCTCCTCTGCCCAGCTTACTGACTACACCGGAACCCATTGTCCCCCAAAGATACTCCCTTCTCCCTGCCCCCAGCCATGATGTGAGATGGAATAGAATAACTAAGATTAAGATTCTCCCTATGGAACTCCATCATACTTCGATTCTGGGAAAAAAAATTTCTTGAAGTTCTATCATTTCAGATCATTTGAATTTGAATTTGCATACTAAAAAGTCTAGCCAGAAACTCATGACAATATTAATAGCCCATTCTAGAATGTCCGAGATGATAGACACTTCTTTCAAGAGAATGTGATACCTCACCTGACTTCTCCAGAATTTAAATGAACAGCGGGAGTAGTCTACAAGATTCTTGCTGCCATCTGGATTTCCTGGTATTTGGCTGGTCTATGTAAACCAACCAGCTATTCAGCAGAGGGAATATTAGTGTGATACTTGATGGTATGTGAGATGGAACACAGTAATTTATGGCTTTTTGCATAGTGATGAAGCTGTAAAGAAAGCTCCGTAATGCTCAGACAAGGAGGCTGCTGGACTTCAAGCAGCAAAGGCCCAAAACGAACCAGTGAAAAGGTGTCATTGAAAAAAAAAAAAAAGCCAGGTGGGGAGCAAAGTGATACTTAAGGGCAGTTTACTGAAAGAGGGAATCTAGTGAAAAAAAAAGTCCAAGAGTGAAGGAATAACAGAGAAAATGAAACTAAGGAAGGAAATCAATCTCAGCTAATCATTTCAGAAGCTAACAAGTTGTCATTGCAATGATGCATAAAGTGAGAAAAAATAAATATGTCTGCGCCAAAATCTGAAATATGAACTTTATTGCATTCTGTCTTCCACGGAATCATACAACAGTCTGTGATTAAAGATCATGTAGTCCAACTTCCTTGCCAGGTAGATCTTACAGTAGATCAAATTGCTCAAGACTAGCCAAACTGATAAGGAGCACTCTCAATGATGGGGCATCCACAACTTCTCTGGAACACCCGTTTGAGTGTCTCACCAGCTTCATTGTAGAAAAGTTTTTCCTTTTAGCCAATCTAAACCTAGTCTCAGTTTGAAAGCATGGCCCCTTATCCTGTCTCTGCAAACTTTCCTAAAAAGTCTTTCTCCATTTGTCTTATACCCTCTTTACATATTCAAAGGCCACAATACTGTCTCTCCAGAAACCTCTCTTCTCCAGGCTAAAAGATCCTACTTTTCACAAGAACCAGGTCATAAACTGAGATGGAAGACATCTCAGGAGATCAGATCATCCAACAGCTCAGCGTAAGAATAGCTCTGAAGTCAGATCAACTAGCTTAGGGCTGTGTCTGTTTGAATTTTGAAAATTAGCAGGACTTGAAATGCTTCAAGGAAGAGAACTCGGGGTGGCTCCAGAAACAGCCTGAGAAACTCGAGCAAACTCGAAACCTCAGAAACTACCACTGCTTTCTCTCCCTCAGCCCAAGCAGTCCCAAAGAAGAAGTGTTCCCAGCAGGCTGGGATAGCACACATATACACTACATATACGTGACAGGCATCGCCAGCAGCCACATCCTGCTCCTTTCTGTGGCTGGCAAGAGTGAGACTGGATGTTTACATGTGGGCAAACTGGGTCCCTCCAGCAGCTCACACACTCAGCCTGCCCAGTGACCCCACTGAATTCCAGTATTAGCAGTGTGCCAAGGCCACAGCACTACTCCGCTTGCTGGCACAGACCATCACACGCCTCCTAAATCAGTCAGGACTCCCCTGGTCCCACAGCCAGCACCCCACTTGCCCTCCGCCAGGCCACTGCCATTGTTCACCAACTTCTCCACTTTGATCTTTGCTGGTGCTCTCAACACTGGCACACCCAGATGTTCTGCAGCTGTTGTCTCCTGGTGGAAAGGACTTGTAAAGCCATGTTTCCTAACAGGACTTCCACAACCTTTCAAAGCAACCTTTACTGGAGTATGAACAATCTCATTCAAATGTCAACATTTCTTTTCCCGTATGTGAAATCAGAATTTCCTTCTTCCGGGCATGCCCAAAACAAGGCACAAACTACATTGTGCCTTCTGTTTCACATGCTGACTCGTTTGTAAACAATGCTAGGAGAATACCTGTTTTGATCCAAGCTAATCTCTGGCCCTTATAGTGCTTTCGGTAGTTAGTTTTGCTTTGTTATTTACTTGATGTCCCATTGAATTGTTGAATCATAAACAGACTACCTGTCTGTATAGCAGCATAGCAGTGATGAATAAATGCAAGAGAAGGAGCAAGGTGATTGTTTGCTAGACTCTTCCTAGAAACTGAGAAATCTGTTACTTAATGCTGACCACAGCAGATGGAGGAAGCATCCTACATGATGTCAAAGCAATGAAGCTGTAATCACTTTTATGATTACAGTCAAGGCACTGCTTTTGCCACCATAAGTGGAGTGCAGGGAATCTTAAAAGACGACACTCTAACTGTTGTCCATGCTCACTGAGAAAATAATGCTTTTACAGCAGAGCAGGTCTCACCGCAGCTAAATCATGGCTTCAACTGTACACCGCCTTCAAAAAGCCCACAAAAACACAAATGAAAGGATTTGGAACCCAAGGGAATCTCGGATTGTGACATCAGCTCACTCTGGATTCTTTCCAAATTCTCAATTCCATTTTCTTCCGAGCCAATTTTCCCACCTAACTTGAGATGTAATTTATGGATTTCCAACACATCTAGTTACCTTAGAATTAGATTGCCACTAGCCAAAAAGACAGAAACAAGCAGTTAAGTGAAGACTGAAACCATGGTTGTTTAGAACAGCAAAACTTGGGCGAAACTATTCTTAAGAAAACCAAAACTTTTAGGACTTACCCATGTATTTTTGGAGGTGGAAAAAGTTTTACATCGAAAAGTCCCTAGGGAACTCTCTTCAGTGCCTGGAGAGCCGCTGTCGCTCGCCTTTCAAGGACCTATTCGTCACAGCAGAGGCAGCAGAGCACAAGATGGCCGACGAGAAGGGGCAGTGTAGAACTCTCTGTCTGTCTGTGTCTCTACTCAGTGTAGAACGTCTCTATCCTGGCACATTTTCGAGTGCGATACTTCCCTCCGGGTCTTCGGTCCTTGCGAAGCTCTATGTACTGTGAGCGCTGCTACTTGCAGCTGAGAAAGACCGTGGAGCTAGCGGCGAATTCGGAGAGCGCTGAGCACGTAGTCAAGAAGCGAGACGTGTCCCTGCAACGCGGTGCTAATAGCAGCTTCCTCGCGGCGGGGGCGAGCTCCGGCCACAAGGCATTCTCGTCCTGGCAACGGATCTCTGTGACGGGCGTAGGCGAAAAGCTTTCGTTTTCCATTCGAACTGCGAGAGAGGCAGACTGTTGCACGGAGCTCTGAGAACAAAGGTGCACGCCCTAGGCGGGCTTGGGCAGAAGCAGCGTTCTCTAGCTCTTGGCTGCCGGCGCACTTGTGGTTGTGTGGCGCCCTTGCAGCGGCTTCTGGCCGCCGGCAAGTGAAAGCGGCTCCATGCTTGGGCGAGGGCGGTGAACGAAGCGGCACTAGTCCCGTGCTTGTGTGCACCACGTTACAGGCTACTAGGAGAGGAAGGTGGTTGACTCTCGCTTGCCTTCCCAAGTGCCCTTAGCAGTCGGAAGGAGCAAGCTGAAGCACTGCTGCTTGTGCTGCTCCTTGGTTCCCTTGCAGCCCGCTGTGAAAGCATTGGCGGTCACTTCTAGGCGCCGAGTTGCACACAGCACCACGGTAAGTGCCTCGGAGAAGGGAAATCCAGAGTGCAGCGAGGAGCTGGACGTGGCTTACGTGCAGTAAGGAGAAGGTGAACCTAGGCACTGCCTCTTCAATCTGGCCGCCTCTGCTCTGGTAGCAACTTTTGCAAGTCGGCAGAGGGAGCCGCGAGTATGTAGAACGGAGGGCAGCGAGATGCCGTGTGTTATGCGCCTTTTCAGGGCTGCTGCCAGGGTGCTACTTTAAGAACGCCTTTTTCTTCCTCGCGTCCTTCTCGCTTCGCTCTAGCTGCATGGAGTACAGCACAGCGAAGGAGTGAGGAAGGGCTCTGCCCCAGCTTTTGTCCCGGCCTGCCTGTGCTGCGCCTTTAGCTGCACACGAGAACAACGGCATTTCTTACCCGCAAGGTAAAAAAGGCTTTAGTGTAGCCTTAGGAATGGCAAGTGCCTAGGCATTAAGTTGAGCGACCACGTATGAGGGAGTCTTTAGAGGTTTCCTCCCCCATGGCGCAGGTGTATTCTCATTCTCGTGCTGAACTGAAAAGTCCGGGCATGGCAAGACTGGCCTGCCTTGTGCAGAGACGAACACAAATGTGGGGCTATGATCCTCTGTGTTCGGAGCTCTGCTTCCGGGTGTGTGGGCCGCCGTGAGCCCGCAGCAGCCGCCGAGGACAGTGTGGATTGTGGATGAGTCTGGGCTGGCCCCCGGCCCCCCCGTTGGTCTGACAGCGGCAGAAGTGGCGTAGGAGCGGCATCGCCTGAGGGCCCCATGGGGGGCGGGAAGAGAGCCGGGAGTGACCCCGAACGACACCGGAAGCGATATCCGTAGGGCCCGGAAGGCCAGCGTTGCCATCGAGTTTGGCCGGTAGGAGGCGTCTAAGGTGCTTTGAAAGGTGGAGCTTCTTTGCTCTAGGACAGTCTGGGAGAGCTGAGGGTGTCCAATCTGGAGAACAGAAGGCTCCAGGGAGATCTTCGAGCCCTTTGCAGTGCCTGCTGGGGCTCCAAGATAGCTGGGGAGGGACTTTGGAAAAGGGTCTGGACTCGCAGGACAAGGGGGAATAGCTTCAAACTGCCAGAGGGCTGGGATAGATGGGATATTGGAAAGGAATTCTTCCTTGGGTGGGTGCTGAGGCACATGTTGCTCAAAGAGGCTGTGTAGGAGCCCCATGGCAGGAAGCGTCCAGGGCCAGGCTGGAGCGGACATGGAGCAACCTGGACTAGTGGAAAAGTGTCCCTGCCCGTGTCAGGATGTGGGAAGAAGATAATTTGTCTCTAAGGTCGCTTCCAGTCCAAACCATTCTGGGATTCTAGGATTCATGGAAGGCCCTTTTCCAAGTGAAGTGTTGTATCTCTTGGCTCCCAGCTTGTAGTTGCCAGTTCTTCTGGAAGCAGGCGTGGCGAAGCAGCTGTGATGAGCCATGGGTTCTCAATAGGACGAGTGTGATATATTTGCAGAGAGGAAGGCTGCAGACAGATATTCAAGGTCCAGGTAAAACAAGCAAAGGATTGAATAGAAGCCAAAGATTGGTTGTGTTAGTCAGTTTGCTGGCTGTTGAAATGGCCCCAGGTAATTTTCAACATTTCTAATTTGGATTTGTTTGAGTAAAAAATGAATGTGTTACTTCCAGCGTAGGCTCTCCAATGCATCTCCATATGCTCCCATCTCTTTGTTGTATATCGGGTTCTATTAACTGAAGACAGAATCATAACACAGTAGTAAAACATTTAGAGGTGCGAAGCCCTGTGTACTGCGAGCGCTGCTACTCGCAGCTGAGAAGGACCGTGGAGCTAGCGGCGAATTCGGAGAGCTCTTCGCTGCACTGCGCCGCTCGCAAGCGGCTTCGTTCTTCGCCTTCTGCCGTCCGGCGAGAGCTGAACTCCAGCGGTCAGTTGCAGCTCTGCCCAACAGCGTGTTCTCAGTTCTGCGGGCAAGCACGCCCTCTTGCCTTGGCCCCGAGAGCAAAGCCCCGAGCGAGCACTCGACTCAGTGCAATGCACCCGGAAGGACGCTCTCGCTCGCCTTTCAAGGAGCGATTCCTAACAGCAGAAGCAGCAGAGGTACAAACTGCATGACGAGAAGGGACAACGTAGAACACGTCTCTGTCCTGGCGCATTTTCGTGTGCGAAACTTCCCTCCGGGTCTTCGGGCCTTGCGAAGCTCTGTGTACTGCGAGCGCTGCTACTCGCAGCTGAGAAGGACCGTGGAGCTAGCGGCGAATTCGGAGAGCTCTTCGCTGCACTGCGCCGCTCGCAAGCGGCTTCGTTCTTCGCCTTCTGCCGTCCGGCGAGAGCTGAACTCCAGCGGTCAGTTGCAGCTCTGCCCAACAGCGTGTTCTCAGTTCTGCGGGCAAGCACGCCCTCTTGCCTTGGCCCCGAGAGCAAAGTCCCGAGCGAGCACTCGACTCAGTGCAATGCACCCGGAAGGACGCTCTCGCTCGTCTTTCAAGGAGCGATTACCTACAGCAGAAGCAGCAGAGGCACAAACTGCATGACGAGAAGGGACAACGTAGAACACGTCTCTGTCCTGGCGCATTTCCGTGTGCCATACTTCCCTCCGGGTCTTCGGGCCTTGCGAAGCTCTGTGTACTGCGAGCGCTGCTACTCGCAGCTGAGAAGGACCGTGGAGCTAGCGGCGAATTCGGAGAGCTCTTCGCTGCACTGCGCCGCTCGCAAGCGGCTTCGTTCTTCGCCTTTTGCCGTCCGGCGAGAGCTGAACTCCAGCGGTCAGTTGCAGCTCTGCCCAACAGCGTGTTCTCAGTTCTGCGGGCAAGCACGCCCTCTTGCCTTGGCCCCGAGTGCAAAGACCCGAGCGAGCACTCGACTCAGTGCAATGCACCCGGAAGGACGCTCTCGCTCGTCTTTCAAGGAGCGATTACCTACAGCAGAAGCAGCAGAGGCACAAACTGCATGACGAGAAGGGACAACGTAGAACACGTCTCTGTCCTGGCACATTTTCGTGTGCGATACTTCCCTCCGGGTCTTCGGGCCTTGCGAAGCCCTGTGTACTGCGAGCGCTGCTACTCGCAGCTGAGAAGGACCGTGGAGCTAGCGGCGGATTCGGAGAGCTCTTCGCTGCACTGCGCCGCTCGCAAGCGGCTTCGTTCTTCGCCTTCTGCCGTCCGGCGAGAGCTGAACTCCAGCGGTCAGTTGCAGCTCTGCCCAACAGCGTGTTCTCAGTTCTGCGGGCAAGCACGCCCTCTTGCCTTGGCCCCGAGAGCAAAGTCCCGAGCGAGCACTCGACTCAGTGCAATGCACCCGGAAGGACGCTCTCGCTCGTCTTTCAAGGAGCGATTCCTAACAGCAGAAGCAGCAGAGGCACAAACTGCATGACGAGAAGGGACAACGTAGAACACGTCTCTGTCCTGGCACATTTTCGTGTGCGATACTTCCCTCCGGGTCTTCGGGCCTTGCGAAGCCCTGTGTACTGCGAGCGCTGCTACTCGCAGCTGAGAAGGACCGTGGACCTAGCGGCGAATTCGGAGAGCTCTTCGCTGCACTGCGCCGCTCGCAAGCGGCTTCGTTCTTCGCCTTCTGCCGTCCGGCGAGAGCTGAACTCCAGCGGTCAGTTGCAGCTCTGCCCAACAGCGTGTTCTCAGTTCTGCGGGCAAGCACGCCCTCTTGCCTTGGCCCCGAGAGCAAAGTCCCGAGCGAGCACTCGACTCAGTGCAATGCACCCGGAAGGACGCTCTCGCTCGTCTTTCAAGGAGCGATTCCTAACAGCAGAAGCAGCAGAGGCACAAACTGCATGACGAGAAGGGACAACGTAGAACACGTCTCTGTCCTGGCACATTTTCGTGTGCGATACTTCCCTCCGGGTCTTCGGGCCTTGCGAAGCCCTGTGTACTGCGAGCGCTGCTACTCGCAGCTGAGAAGGACCGTGGAGCTAGCGGCGAATTCGGAGAGCTCTTCGCTGCACTGCGCCGCTCGCAAGCGGCTTCGTTCTTCGCCTTCTGCCGTCCGGCGAGAGCTGAACTCCAGCGGTCAGTTGCAGCTCTGCCCAACAGCGTGTTCTCAGTTCTGCGGGCAAGCACGCCCTCTTGCCTTGGCCCCGAGAGCAAAGTCCCGAGCGAGCACTCGACTCAGTGCAATGCACCCGGAAGGACGCTCTCGCTCGTCTTTCAAGGAGCGATTCCTAACAGCAGAAGCAGCAGAGGCACAAACTGCATGACGAGAAGGGACAACGTAGAACACGTCTCTGTCCTGGCACATTTCCGTGTGCCATACTTCCCTCCGGGTCTTCGGGCCTTGCGAAGCTCTGTGTACTGCGAGCGCTGCTACTCGCAGCTGAGAAGGACCGTGGAGCTAGCGGCGAATTCGGAGAGCTCTTCGCTGCACTGCGCCGCTCGCAAGCGGCTTCGTTCTTCGCCTTCTGCCGTCCGGCGAGAGTTGAACTCCAGCGGTCAGTTGCAGCTCTGCCCAACAGCGTGTTCTCAGTTCTGCGGGCAAGCACGCCCTCTTGCCTTGGCCCCGAGAGCAAAGTCCCGAGCGAGCACTCGACTCAGTGCAATGCACCCGGAAGGACGCTCTCGCTCGTCTTTCAAGGAGCGATTACCTACAGCAAAAGCAGCAGAGGCACAAACTGCATGACGAGAAGGGACAACGTAGAACACGTCTCTGTCCTGGCACATTTTCGTGTGCGATACTTCCCTCCGGGTCTTCGGGCCTTGCGAAGCTCTGTGTACTGCGAGCGCTGCTACTCGCAGCTGAGAAGGACCGTGGAGCTAGCGGCGAATTCGGAGAGCTCTTCGCTGCACTGCGCCGCTCGCAAGCGGCTTCGTTCTTCGCCTTCTGCCGTCCGGCGAGAGCTGAACTCCAGCGGTCAGTTGCAGCTCTGCCCAACAGCGTGTTCTCAGTTCTGCGGGCAAGCACGCCCTCTTGCCTTGGCCCCGAGAGCAAAGTCCCGAGCGAGCACTCGACTCAGTGCAATGCACCCGGAAGGACGCTCTCGCTCGCCTTTCAAGGAGCGATTCCTAACAGCAGAAGCAGCAGAGGCACAAACTGCATGACGAGAAGGGACAACGTAGAACACGTCTCTGTCCTGGCACATTTCCGTGTGCGAAACTTCCCTCCGGGTCTTCGGGCCTTGCGAAGCCCTGTGTACTGCGAGCGCTGCTACTCGCAGCTGAGAAGGACCGTGGAGCTAGCGGCGAATTCGGAGAGCTCTTCGCTGCACTGCGCCGCTCGCAAGCGGCTTCGTTCTTCGCCTTCTGCCGTCCGGCGAGAGCTGAACTCCAGCGGTCAGTTGCAGCTCTGCCCAACAGCGTGTTCTCAGTTCTGCGGGCAAGCACGCCCTCTTGCCTTGGCCCCGAGTGCAAAGTCCCGAGCGAGCACTCGACTCAGTGCAATGCACCCGGAAGGACGCTCTCGCTCGTCTTTCAAGGAGCGATTCCTAACAGCAGAAGCAGCAGAGGCACAAACTGCATGACGAGAAGGGACAACGTAAAACACGTCTCTGTCCTGGCACATTTTCGTGTGCGATACTTCCCTCCGGGTCTTCGGGCCTTGCGAAGCTCTGTGTACTGCGAGCGCTGCTACTCGCAGCTGAGAAGGACCGTGGAGCTAGCGGCGAATTCGGAGAGCTCTTCGCTGCACTGCGCCGCTCGCAAGCGGCTTCGTTCTTCGCCTTCTGCCGTCCGGCGAGAGCTGAACTCCAGCGGTCAGTTGCAGCTCTGCCCAACAGCGTGTTCTCAGTTCTGCGGGCAAGCACGCCCTCTTGCCTTGGCCCCGAGTGCAAAGTCCCGAGCGAGCACTCGACTCAGTGCAATGCACCCGGAAGGACGCTCTCGCTCGTCTTTCAAGGAGCGATTCCTAACAGCAGAAGCAGCAGAGGCACAAACTGCATGACGAGAAGGGACAACGTAGAACACGTCTCTGTCCTGGCACATTTTCGTGTGCGATACTTCCCTCCGGGTCTTCGGGCCTTGCGAAGCCCTGTGTACTGCGAGCGCTGCTACTCGCAGCTGAGAAGGACCGTGGAGCTAGCGGCGAATTCGGAGAGCTCTTCGCTGCACTGCGCCGCTCGCAAGCGGCTTCGTTCTTCGCCTTTTGCCGTCCGGCGAGAGCTGAACTCCAGCGGTCAGTTGCAGCTCTGCCCAACAGCGTGTTCTCAGTTCTGCGGGCAAGCACGCCCTCTTGCCTTGGCCCCGAGTGCAAAGACCCGAGCGAGCACTCGACTCAGTGCAATGCACCCGGAAGGACGCTCTCGCTCGTCTTTCAAGGAGCGATTACCTACAGCAGAAGCAGCAGAGGCACAAACTGCATGACGAGAAGGGACAACGTAGAACACGTCTCTGTCCTGGCACATTTTCGTGTGCGATACTTCCCTCCGGGTCTTCGGGCCTTGCGAAGCCCTGTGTACTGCGAGCGCTGCTACTCGCAGCTGAGAAGGACCGTGGAGCTAGCGGCGAATTCGGAGAGCTCTTCGCTGCACTGCGCCGCTCGCAAGCGGCTTCGTTCTTCGCCTTCTGCCGTCCGGCGAGAGCTGAACTCCAGCGGTCAGTTGCAGCTCTGCCCAACAGCGTGTTCTCAGTTCTGCGGGCAAGCACGCCCTCTTGCCTTGGCCCCGAGAGCAAAGTCCCGAGCGAGCACTCGACTCAGTGCAATGCACCCGGAAGGACGCTCTCGCTCGTCTTTCAAGGAGCGATTCCTAACAGCAGAAGCAGCAGAGGCACAAACTGCATGACGAGAAGGGACAACGTAGAACACGTCTCTGTCCTGGCACATTTTCGTGTGCGATACTTCCCTCCGGGTCTTCGGGCCTTGCGAAGCCCTGTGTACTGCGAGCGCTGCTACTCGCAGCTGAGAAGGACCGTGGAGCTAGCGGCGAATTCGGAGAGCTCTTCGCTGCACTGCGCCGCTCGCAAGCGGCTTCGTTCTTCGCCTTCTGCCGTCCGGCGAGAGCTGAACTCCAGCGGTCAGTTGCAGCTCTGCCCAACAGCGTGTTCTCAGTTCTGCGGGCAAGCACGCCCTCTTGCCTTGGCCCCGAGAGCAAAGTCCCGAGCGAGCACTCGACTCAGTGCAATGCACCCGGAAGGACGCTCTCGCTCGTCTTTCAAGGAGCGATTCCTAACAGCAGAAGCAGCAGAGGCACAAACTTCATGACGAGAAGGGACAACGTAGAACACGTCTCTGTCCTGGCACATTTTCGTGTGCGATACTTCCCTCCGGGTCTTCGGGCCTTGCGAAGCTCTGTGTACTGCGAGCGCTGCTACTCGCAGCTGAGAAGGACCGTGGAGCTAGCGGCGAATTCGGAGAGCTCTTCGCTGCACTGCGCCGCTCGCAAGCGGCTTCGTTCTTCGCCTTCTGCCGTCCGGCGAGAGCTGAACTCCAGCGGTCAGTTGCAGCTCTGCCCAACAGCGTGTTCTCAGTTCTGCGGGCAAGCACGCCCTCTTGCCTTGGCCCCGAGAGCAAAGTCCCGAACGAGCACTCGACTCAGTGCAATGCACCCGGAAGGACGCTCTCGCTCGTCTTTCAAGGAGCGATTACCTACAGCAAAAGCAGCAGAGGCACAAACTGCATGACGAGAAGGGACAACGTAGAACACGTCTCTGTCCTGGCACATTTTCGTGTGCGATACTTCCCTCCGGGTCTTCGGGCCTTGCGAAGCTCTGTGTACTGCGAGCGCTGCTACTCGCAGCTGAGAAGGACCGTGGAGCTAGCGGCGAATTCGGAGAGCTCTTCGCTGCACTGCGCCGCTCGCAAGCGGCTTCGTTCTTCGCCTTCTGCCGTCCGGCGAGAGCTGAACTCCAGCGGTCAGTTGCAGCTCTGCCCAACAGCGTGTTCTCAGTTCTGCGGGCAAGCACGCCCTCTTGCCTTGGCCCCGAGAGCAAAGTCCCGAGCGAGCACTCGACTCAGTGCAATGCACCCGGAAGGACGCTCTCGCTCGTCTTTCAAGGAGCGATTCCTAACAGCAGAAGCAGCAGAGGCACAAACTGCATGACGAGAAGGGACAACGTAGAACACGTCTCTGTCCTGGCGCATTTTCGTGTGCGATACTTCCCTCCGGGTCTTCGGGCCTTGCGAAGCTCTGTGTACTGCGAGCGCTGCTACTCGCAGCTGAGAAGGACCGTGGAGCTAGCGGCGAATTCGGAGAGCTCTTCGCTGCACTGCGCCGCTCGCAAGCGGCTTCGTTTTCGCCTTTTGCCGTCCGGCGAGAGCTGAACTCCAGCGGTCAGTTGCAGCTCTGCCCAACAGCGTGTTCTCAGTTCTGCGGGCAAGCACGCCCTCTTGCCTTGGCCCCGAGTGCAAAGTCCCGAGCGAGCACTCGACTCAGTGCAATGCACCCGGAAGGACGCTCTCGCTCGTCTTTCAAGGAGCGATTCCTAACAGCAGAAGCAGCAGAGGCACAAACTGCATGACGAGAAGGGACAACGTAGAACACGTCTCTGTCCTGGCACATTTTCGTGTGCGATACTTCCCTCCGGGTCCTCGGTCCTTGCGAAGCTCTGTGTACTGCGAGCGCTGCTACTCGCAGCTGAGAAGGACCGTGGAGCTAGCGGCGAATTCGGAGAGCTCTTCGCTGCACTGCGCCGCTCGCAAGCGGCTTCGTTCTTCGCCTTCTGCCGTCCGGCGAGAGCTGAACTCCAGCGGTCAGTTGCAGCTCTGCCCAACAGCGTGTTCTCAGTTCTGCGGGCAAGCACGCCCTCTTGCCTTGGCCCCGAGTGCAAAGTCCCGAGCGAGCACTCGACTCAGTGCAATGCACCCGGAAGGACGCTCTCGCTCGTCTTTCAAGGAGCGATTCCTAACAGCAGAAGCAGCAGAGGCACAAACTGCATGACGAGAAGGGACAACGTAGAACACGTCTCTGTCCTGGCGCATTTTCGTGTGCGATACTTCCCTCCGGGTCTTCGGGCCTTGCGAAGCTCTGTGTACTGCGAGCGCTGCTACTCGCAGCTGAGAAGGACCGTGGAGCTAGCGGCGAATTCGGAGAGCTCTTCGCTGCACTGCGCCGCTCGCAAGCGGCTTCGTTCTTCGCCTTCTGCCGTCCGGCGAGAGCTGAACTCCAGCGGTCAGTTGCAGCTCTGCCCAACAGCGTGTTCTCAGTTCTGCGGGCAAGCACGCCCTCTTGCCTTGGCCCCGAGTGCAAAGTCCCGAGCGAGCACTCGACTCAGTGCAATGCACCCGGAAGGACGCTCTCGCTCGTCTTTCAAGGAGCGATTCCTAACAGCAGAAGCAGCAGAGGCACAAACTGCATGACGAGAAGGGACAACGTAGACCACGTCTCTGTCCTGGCACATTTTCGTGTGCGATACTTCCCTCCGGGTCTTCGGGCCTTGCGAAGCTCTGTGTACTGCGAGCGCTGCTACTCGCAGCTGAGAAGGACCGTGGAGCTAGCGGCGAATTCGGAGAGCTCTTCGCTGCACTGCGCCGCTCGCAAGCGGCTTCGTTCTTCGCCTTCTGCCGTCCGGCGAGAGCTGAACTCCAGCGGTCAGTTGCAGCTCTGCCCAACAGCGTGTTCTCAGTTCTGCGGGCAAGCACGCCCTCTTGCCTTGGCCCCGAGAGCAAAGTCCCGAGCGAGCACTCGACTCAGTGCAATGCACCCGGAAGGACGCTCTCGCTCGTCTTTCAAGGAGCGATTCCTAACAGCAGAAGCAGCAGAGGCACAAACTGCATGACGAGAAGGGACAACGTAGAACACGTCTCTGTCCTGGCACATTTTCGTGTGCGATACTTCCCTCCGGGTCTTCGGGCCTTGCGAAGCCCTGTGTACTGCGAGCGCTGCTACTCGCAGCTGAGAAGGACCGTGGAGCTAGCGGCGAATTCGGAGAGCTCTTCGCTGCACTGCGCCGCTCGCAAGCGGCTTCGTTCTTCGCCTTCTGCCGTCCGGCGAGAGCTGAACTCCAGCGGTCAGTTGCAGCTCTGCCCAACAGCGTGTTCTCAGTTCTGCGGGCAAGCACGCCCTCTTGCCTTGGCCCCGAGAGCAAAGTCCCGAGCGAGCACTCGACTCAGTGCAATGCACCCGGAAGGACGCTCTCGCTCGCCTTTCAAGGAGCGATTCCTAACAGCAGAAGCAGCAGAGGCACAAACTGCATGACGAGAAGGGACAACGTAGAACACGTCTCTGTCCTGGCACATTTTCGTGTGCGATACTTCCCTCCGGGTCTTCGGGCCTTGCGAAGCCCTGTGTACTGCGAGCGCTGCTACTCGCAGCTGAGAAGGACCGTGGAGCTAGCGGCGAATTCGGAGAGCTCTTCGCTGCACTGCGCCGCTCGCAAGCGGCTTCGTTCTTCGCCTTCTGCCGTCCGGCGAGAGCTGAACTCCAGCGGTCAGTTGCAGCTCTGCCCAACAGCGTGTTCTCAGTTCTGCGGGCAAGCACGCCCTCTTGCCTTGGCCCCGAGAGCAAAGTCCCGAACGAGCACTCGACTCAGTGCAATGCACCCAGAAGGACGCTCTCGCTCGTCTTTCAAGGAGCGATTCCTAACAGCAGAAGCAGCAGAGGCACAAACTGCATGACGAGAAGGGACAACGTAGAACACGTCTCTGTCCTGGCACATTTTCGTGTGCGATACTTCCCTCCGGGTCTTCGGGCCTTGCGAAGCCCTGTGTACTGCGAGCGCTGCTACTCGCAGCTGAGAAGGACCGTGGAGCTAGCGGCGAATTCGGAGAGCTCTTCGCTGCACTGCGCCGCTCGCAAGCGGCTTCGTTCTTCGCCTTCTGCCGTCCGGCGAGAGCTGAACTCCAGCGGTCAGTTGCAGCTCTGCCCAACAGCGTGTTCTCAGTTCTGCGGGCAAGCACGCCCTCTTGCCTTGGCCCCGAGAGCAAAGTCCCGAGCGAGCACTCGACTCAGTGCAATGCACCCGGAAGGACGCTCTCGCTCGTCTTTCAAGGAGCGATTCCTAACAGCAGAAGCAGCAGAGGCACAAACTGCATGACGAGAAGGGACAACGTAGAACACGTCTCTGTCCTGGCACATTTTCGTGTGCGATACTTCCCTCCGGGTCTTCGGGCCTTGCGAAGCCCTGTGTACTGCGAGCGCTGCTACTCGCAGCTGAGAAGGACCGTGGAGCTAGCGGCGAATTCGGAGAGCTCTTCGCTGCACTGCGCCGCTCGCAAGCGGCTTCGTTCTTCGCCTTCTGCCGTCCGGCGAGAGCTGAACTCCAGCGGTCAGTTGCAGCTCTGCCCAACAGCGTGTTCTCAGTTCTGCGGGCAAGCACGCCCTCTTGCCTTGGCCCCGAGAGCAAAGTCCCGAGCGAGCACTCGACTCAGTGCAATGCACCCGGAAGGACGCTCTCGCTCGCCTTTCAAGGAGCGATTCCTAACAGCAGAAGCAGCAGAGGCACAAACTGCATGACGAGAAGGGACAACGTAGAACACGTCTCTGTCCTGGCACATTTTCGTGTGCGATACTTCCCTCCGGGTCTTCGGGCCTTGCGAAGCCCTGTGTACTGCGAGCGCTGCTACTCGCAGCTGAGAAGGACCGTGGAGCTAGCGGCGAATTCGGAGAGCTCTTCGCTGCACTGCGCCGCTCGCAAGCGGCTTCGTTCTTCGCCTTCTGCCGTCCGGCGAGAGCTGAACTCCAGCGGTCAGTTGCAGCTCTGCCCAACAGCGTGTTCTCAGTTCTGCGGGCAAGCACGCCCTCTTGCCTTGGCCCCGAGAGCAAAGTCCCGAGCGAGCACTCGACTCAGTGCAATGCACCCGGAAGGACGCTCTCGCTCGCCTTTCAAGGAGCGATTCCTAACAGCAGAAGCAGCAGAGGCACAAACTGCATGACGAGAAGGGACAACGTAGAACACGTCTCTGTCCTGGCACATTTTCGTGTGCGATACTTCCCTCCGGGTCTTCGGGCCTTGCGAAGCCCTGTGTACTGCGAGCGCTGCTACTCGCAGCTGAGAAGGACCGTGGAGCTAGCGGCGAATTCGGAGAGCTCTTCGCTGCACTGCGCCGCTCGCAAGCGGCTTCGTTCTTCGCCTTCTGCCGTCCGGCGAGAGCTGAACTCCAGCGGTCAGTTGCAGCTCTGCCCAACAGCGTGTTCTCAGTTCTGCGGGCAAGCACGCCCTCTTGCCTTGGCCCCGAGAGCAAAGTCCCGAACGAGCACTCGACTCAGTGCAATGCACCCAGAAGGACGCTCTCGCTCGTCTTTCAAGGAGCGATTCCTAACAGCAGAAGCAGCAGAGGCACAAACTGCATGACGAGAAGGGACAACGTAGAACACGTCTCTGTCCTGGCACATTTTCGTGTGCGATACTTCCCTCCGGGTCTTCGGGCCTTGCGAAGCCCTGTGTACTGCGAGCGCTGCTACTCGCAGCTGAGAAGGACCGTGGAGCTAGCGGCGAATTCGGAGAGCTCTTCGCTGCACTGCGCCGCTCGCAAGCGGCTTCGTTCTTCGCCTTCTGCCGTCCGGCGAGAGCTGAACTCCAGCGGTCAGTTGCAGCTCTGCCCAACAGCGTGTTCTCAGTTCTGCGGGCAAGCACGCCCTCTTGCCTTGGCCCCGAGAGCAAAGTCCCGAGCGAGCACTCGACTCAGTGCAATGCACCCGGAAGGACGCTCTCGCTCGTCTTTCAAGGAGCGATTCCTAACAGCAGAAGCAGCAGAGGCACAAACTGCATGACGAGAAGGGACAACGTAGAACACGTCTCTGTCCTGGCACATTTTCGTGTGCGATACTTCCCTCCGGGTCTTCGGGCCTTGCGAAGCCCTGTGTACTGCGAGCGCTGCTACTCGCAGCTGAGAAGGACCGTGGAGCTAGCGGCGAATTCGGAGAGCTCTTCGCTGCACTGCGCCGCTCGCAAGCGGCTTCGTTCTTCGCCTTCTGCCGTCCGGCGAGAGCTGAACTCCAGCGGTCAGTTGCAGCTCTGCCCAACAGCGTGTTCTCAGTTCTGCGGGCAAGCACGCCCTCTTGCCTTGGCCCCGAGAGCAAAGTCCCGAGCGAGCACTCGACTCAGTGCAATGCACCCGGAAGGACGCTCTCGCTCGCCTTTCAAGGAGCGATTCCTAACAGCAGAAGCAGCAGAGGCACAAACTGCATGACGAGAAGGGACAACGTAGAACACGTCTCTGTCCTGGCACATTTTCGTGTGCGATACTTCCCTCCGGGTCTTCGGGCCTTGCGAAGCCCTGTGTACTGCGAGCGCTGCTACTCGCAGCTGAGAAGGACCGTGGAGCTAGCGGCGAATTCGGAGAGCTCTTCGCTGCACTGCGCCGCTCGCAAGCGGCTTCGTTCTTCGCCTTCTGCCGTCCGGCGAGAGCTGAACTCCAGCGGTCAGTTGCAGCTCTGCCCAACAGCGTGTTCTCAGTTCTGCGGGCAAGCACGCCCTCTTGCCTTGGCCCCGAGAGCAAAGTCCCGAGCGAGCACTCGACTCAGTGCAATGCACCCAGAAGGACGCTCTCGCTCGTCTTTCAAGGAGCGATTCCTAACAGCAGAAGCAGCAGAGGCACAAACTGCATGACGAGAAGGGACAACGTAGAACACGTCTCTGTCCTGGCACATTTTCGTGTGCGATACTTCCCTCCGGGTCTTCGGGCCTTGCGAAGCCCTGTGTACTGCGAGCGCTGCTACTCGCAGCTGAGAAGGACCGTGGAGCTAGCGGCGAATTCGGAGAGCTCTTCGCTGCACTGCGCCGCTCGCAAGCGGCTTCGTTCTTCGCCTTTTGCCGTCCGGCGAGAGCTGAACTCCAGCGGTCAGTTGCAGCTCTGCCCAACAGCGTGTTCTCAGTTCTGCGGGCAAGCACGCCCTCTTGCCTTGGCCCCGAGTGCAAAGACCCGAGCGAGCACTCGACTCAGTGCAATGCACCCGGAAGGACGCTCTCGCTCGTCTTTCAAGGAGCGATTACCTACAGCAGAAGCAGCAGAGGCACAAACTGCATGACGAGAAGGGACAACGTAGAACACGTCTCTGTCCTGGCACATTTTCGTGTGCGATACTTCCCTCCGGGTCTTCGGGCCTTGCGAAGCTCTGTGTACTGCGAGCGCTGCTACTCGCAGCTGAGAAGGACCGTGGAGCTAGCGGCGAATTCGGAGAGCTCTTCGCTGCACTGCGCCGCTTGCAAGCGGCTGCGTTCTTCGCCTTCTGCCGTCCGGCGAGAGCTGAACTCCAGCGGTCAGTTGCAGCTCTGCCCAACAGCGTGTTCTCAGTTCTGCGGGCAAGCACGCCCTCTTGCCTTGGCCCCGAGTGCAAAGTCCCGAGCGAGCACTCGACTCAGTGCAATGCACCCAGAAGGACGCTCTCGCTCGTCTTTCAAGGAGCGATTCCTAACAGCAGAAGCAGCAGAGGCACAAACTGCATGACGAGAGGGGACAACGTAGAACACGTCTCTGTCCTGGCACATTTCCGTGTGCGATACTTCCCTCCGGGTCTTCGGGCCTTGCGAAGCTCCGTGTACTGCGAGCGCTGCTACTCGCAGCTGAGAAGGACCGTGGAGCTAGCGGCGAATTCGGAGAGCTCTTCGCTGCACTGCGCCGCTCGCAAGCGGCTTCGTTCTTCGCCTTCTGCCGTCCGGCGAGAGCTGAACTCCAGCGGTCAGTTGCAGCTCTGCCCAACAGCGTGTTCTCAGTTCTGCGGGCAAGCACGCCCTCTTGCCTTGGCCCCGAGAGCAAAGTCCCGAGCGAGCACTCGACTCAGTGCAATGCACCCAGAAGGACGCTCTCGCTCGTCTTTCAAGGAGCGATTCCTAACAGCAGAAGCAGCAGAGGCACAAACTGCATGACGAGAGGGGACAACGTAGAACACGTCTCTGTCCTGGCACATTTTCGTTTGCGATACTTCCCTCCGGGTCTTCGGGCCTTGCGAAGCTCCGTGTACTGCGAGCGCTGCTACTCGCAGCTGAGAAGGACCGTGGAGCTAGCGGCGAATTCGGAGAGCTCTTCGCTGCACTGCGCCGCTCGCAAGCGGCTTCGTTCTTCGCCTTCTGCCGTCCGGCGAGAGCTGAACTCCAGCGGTCAGTTGCAGCTCTGCCCAACAGCGTGTTCTCAGTTCTGCGGGCAAGCACGCCCTCTTGCCTTGGCCCCGAGAGCAAAGTCCCGAGCGAGCACTCGACTCAGTGCAATGCACCCAGAAGGACGCTCTCGCTCGTCTTTCAAGGAGCGATTCCTAACAGCAGAAGCAGCAGAGGCACAAACTGCATGACGAGAAGGGACAACGTAGAACACGTCTCTGTCCTGGCACATTTTCGTGTGCGATACTTCCCTCCGGGTCTTCGGGCCTTGCGAAGCCCTGTGTACTGCGAGCGCTGCTACTCGCAGCTGAGAAGGACCGTGGAGCTAGCGGCGAATTCGGAGAGCTCTTCGCTGCACTGCGCCGCTCGCAAGCGGCTTCGTTCTTCGCCTTCTGCCGTCCGGCGAGAGCTGAACTCCAGCGGTCAGTTGCAGCTCTGCCCAACAGCGTGTTCTCAGTTCTGCGGGCAAGCACGCCCTCTTGCCTTGGCCCCGAGAGCAAAGCCCCGAGCGAGCACTCGACTCAGTGCAATGCACCCGGAAGGACGCTCTCGCTCGCCTTTCAAGGAGCGATTCCTAACAGCAGAAGCAGCAGAGGCACAAACTGCATGACGAGAAGGGACAACGTAGAACACGTCTCTGTCCTGGCACATTTTCGTGTGCGATACTTCCCTCCGGGTCTTCGGGCCTTGCGAAGCCCTGTGTACTGCGAGCGCTGCTACTCGCAGCTGAGAAGGACCGTGGAGCTAGCGGCGAATTCGGAGAGCTCTTCGCTGCACTGCGCCGCTCGCAAGCGGCTTCGTTCTTCGCCTTCTGCCGTCCGGCGAGAGCTGAACTCCAGCGGTCAGTTGCAGCTCTGCCCAACAGCGTGTTCTCAGTTCTGCGGGCAAGCACGCCCTCTTGCCTTGGCCCCGAGAGCAAAGTCCCGAGCGAGCACTCGACTCAGTGCAATGCACCCGGAAGGACGCTGTCGCTCGCCTTTCAAGGAGCGATTCCTAACAGCAGAAGCAGCAGAGGCACAAACTGCATGACGAGAAGGGACAACGTAGAACACGTCTCTGTCCTGGCACATTTTCGTGTGCCATACTTCCCTCCGGGTCTTCGGGCCTTGCGAAGCTCCGTGTACTGCGAGCGCTGCTACTCGCAGCTGAGAAGGACCGTGGAGCTAGCGGCGAATTCGGAGAGCTCTTCGCTGCACTGCGCCGCTCGCAAGCGGCTTCGTTCTTCGCCTTCTGCCGTCCGGCGAGAGCTGAACTCCAGCGGTCAGTTGCAGCTCTGCCCAACAGCGTGTTCTCAGTTCTGCGGGCAAGCACGCCCTCTTGCCTTGGCCCCGAGAGCAAAGTCCCGAGCGAGCACTCGACTCAGTGCAATGCACCCAGAAGGACGCTCTCGCTCGCCTTTCAAGGAGCGATTCCTAACAGCAGAAGCAGCAGAGGCACAAACTGCATGACGAGAAGGGACAACGTAGAACACGTCTCTGTCCTGGCACATTTTCGTGTGCGAAACTTCCCTCCGGGTCTTCGGGCCTTGCGAAGCCCTGTGTACTGCGAGCGCTGCTACTCGCAGCTGAGAAGGACCGTGGAGCTAGCGGCGAATTCGGAGAGCTCTTCGCTGCACTGCGCCGCTCGCAAGCGGCTTCGTTCTTCGCCTTCTGCCGTCCGGCGAGAGCTGAACTCCAGCGGTCAGTTGCAGCTCTGCCCAACAGCGTGTTCTCAGTTCTGCGGGCAAGCACGCCCTCTTGCCTTGGCCCCGAGAGCAAAGTCCCGAGCGAGCATTCGACTTAGTGCAATGCACCCAGAAGGACGCTCTCGCTCGTCTTTCAAGGAGCGATTCCTAACAGCAGAAGCAGCAGAGGCACAAACTGCATGACGAGAAGGGACAACGTAGAACACGTCTCTGTCCTGGCACATTTTCGTGTGCGATACTTCCCTCCGGGTCTTCGGGCCTTGCGAAGCTCTGTGTACTGCGAGCGCTGCTACTCGCAGCTGAGAAGGACCGTGGAGCTAGCGGCGAATTCGGAGAGCTCTTCGCTGCACTGCGCCGCTCGCAAGCGGCTTCGTTCTTCGCCTTCTGCCGTCCGGCGAGAGCTGAACTCCAGCGGTCAGTTGCAGCTCTGCCCAACAGCGTGTTCTCAGTTCTGCGGGCAAGCACGCCCTCTTGCCTTGGCCCCGAGAGCAAAGTCCCGAGCGAGCACTCGACTCAGTGCAATGCACCCGGAAGGACGCTCTCGCTCGCCTTTCAAGGAGCGATTCCTAACAGCAGAAGCAGCAGAGGCACAAACTGCATGACGAGAAGGGACAACGTAGAACACGTCTCTGTCCTGGCACATTTCCGTGTGCCATACTTCCCTCCGGGTCTTCGGGCCTTGCGAAGCTCTGTGTACTGCGAGCGCTGCTACTCGCAGCTGAGAAGGACCGTGGAGCTAGCGGCGAATTCGGAGAGCTCTTCGCTGCACTGCGCCGCTCGCAAGCGGCTTCGTTCTTCGCCTTCTGCCGTCCGGCGAGAGCTGAACTCCAGCGGTCAGTTGCAGCTCTGCCCAACAGCGTGTTCTCAGTTCTGCGGGCAAGCACGCCCTCTTGCCTTGGCCCCGAGAGCAAAGTCCCGAGCGAGCACTCGACTCAGTGCAATGCACCCGGAAAGACGCTGTTGCTCGCCTTTCAAGGAGCGATTCCTAACAGCAGAAGCAGCAGAGGCACAAACTGCATGACGAGAAGGGACAACGTAGAACACGTCTCTGTCCTGGTACATTTTCCTGTGCGAAACTTCCCTCCGGGTCTTCGGTCCTTGCGAAGCTCTATGTACTGTGAGCGCTGCTACTTGCAGCTGAGAAAGACCGTGGAGCTAGCGGCGAATTCGGAGAGCGCTGAGCACGTAGTCAAGAAGCGAGACGTGGCCCTGCAACGCGGTGCTAATAGCAGCTTCCTCGCGGCCGGGGCGAGCTCCGGCCACAAGACATTCTCGTCCTGGCAACGGATCTCTGTGAAGGGCGTAGGCGAAAAGCTTTCGTTTTCCATTCGAACTGCGAGAGAGGCAGACTGTTGCACGGAGCTCTGAGAACAAAGGTGCACGCCCTAGGCGGGCTTGGGCAGAAGCAGCGTTCTCTAGCTCTTGGCTGCCGGCGCACTTGTGGTTGTGTGGCGCCCTTGCAGTGGCTTCTGGCCGCCGGCAAGTGAAAGCGGCTCCACGCTTGGGCGAGGGCGGTGAACGAAGCGGCACTAGTCCCGTGCTTGTGTGCACCACGTTACAGGCTACTAGGAGAGGAAGGTGGTTGACTCTCGCTTGCCTTCCCAAGTGCCCTTAGCAGTCGGAAGGAGCAAGCTGAAGCACTGCTGCTTGTGCTGCTCCTTGGTTCCCTTGCAGCCCGCTGTGAAAGCATTGGCGGTCGCTTCTAGGTGCCGAGTTGCACACAGCACCACTGTAAGTGCCGCGGAGAAGGGAAATCCAGAGTGCAGCGAGGAGCTGGACGTGGCTTACGTGCAGTAAGGAGAAGGTGAACCTAGGCACTGCCTCTTCAATCTGGCCGCCTCTGCTCTGGTAGCAACTTTTGCAAGTCGGCAGAGGGAGCTGCGAGTATGTAGAACGGAGGGCAGCGAGACGCCGTGTGTTATGCGCCCTTTCAGGGCTGCTGCCAGGGTGCCACTTTAAGAACGCCTTCTTCTTCCTCGCGTCCTTCCTCCACTATAGTCTCCTGGATTCACCTGAGACTCTTCCTAGGCATCTCCCTGATCCTTTTTGCAATGAGTCTCACATCATTCTCCTGAAGAAACTGTCTGCTTATGGTTTGCATGGGTGGGCTGTTTGCTGGGTGACAAACTGGGTGATGGCCAGGCCCACAGAGTGGTGGGAAATAGAGTTCATCCAGCTGGTCCCCAAGGCTCGGTCTTGGGCCCAGTCCTGTTTAATATCTTGCTCAGTGTTCTGGACAAGGGCATAGAGTACACGCCCAGGAAGTTCACAGATGATGCAAAGTTGGCTGGTAGTGTTTTTTTCTTCTGGAGGACAGCAGGCTCTGCTTCTTCTTCCTCCTGTTCTGAGGTCGCTGCTCCCTCTTCATCCCTCATTAAGTGTGCTGATTTTGTCACTTGGATGAGAAAACAAACAATTTTAGCAACAATACTAGTGGCAGGGTACAAGAAAGGAAGAGTTCACACGAATCCCCCCCCCCCCCCCGCCCAACAACAGAAAATACCTGATGGCTCCTCTGCCCAGCTTACTGACTACACCGGAACCCATTGTCCCCCAAAGATACTCCCTTCTCCCTGCCCCCAGCCATGATGTGAGATGGAATAGAATAACTAAGATTAAGATTCTCCCTATGGAACTCCATCATACTTCGATTCTGGGAAAAAAAATTTCTTGAAGTTCTATCATTTCAGATCATTTGAATTTGAATTTGCATACTAAAAAGTCTAGCCAGAAACTCATGACAATATTAATAGCCCATTCTAGAATGTCCGAGATGATAGACACTTCTTTCAAGAGAATGTGATACCTCACCTGACTTCTCCAGAATTTAAATGAACAGCGGGAGTAGTCTACAAGATTCTTGCTGCCATCTGGATTTCCTGGTATTTGGCTGGTCTATGTAAACCAACCAGCTATTCAGCAGAGGGAATATTAGTGTGATACTTGATGGTATGTGAGATGGAACACAGTAATTTATGGCTTTTTGCATAGTGATGAAGCTGTAAAGAAAGCTCCGTAATGCTCAGACAAGGAGGCTGCTGGACTTCAAGCAGCAAAGGCCCAAAACGAACCAGTGAAAAGGTGTCATTGAAAAAAAAAAAAAAGCCAGGTGGGGAGCAAAGTGATACTTAAGGGCAGTTTACTGAAAGAGGGAATCTAGTGAAAAAAAAAGTCCAAGAGTGAAGGAATAACAGAGAAAATGAAACTAAGGAAGGAAATCAATCTCAGCTAATCATTTCAGAAGCTAACAAGTTGTCATTGCAATGATGCATAAAGTGAGAAAAAATAAATATGTCTGCGCCAAAATCTGAAATATGAACTTTATTGCATTCTGTCTTCCACGGAATCATACAACAGTCTGTGATTAAAGATCATGTAGTCCAACTTCCTTGCCAGGTAGATCTTACAGTAGATCAAATTGCTCAAGACTAGCCAAACTGATAAGGAGCACTCTCAATGATGGGGCATCCACAACTTCTCTGGAACACCCGTTTGAGTGTCTCACCAGCTTCATTGTAGAAAAGTTTTTCCTTTTAGCCAATCTAAACCTAGTCTCAGTTTGAAAGCATGGCCCCTTATCCTGTCTCTGCAAACTTTCCTAAAAAGTCTTTCTCCATTTGTCTTATACCCTCTTTACATATTCAAAGGCCACAATACTGTCTCTCCAGAAACCTCTCTTCTCCAGGCTAAAAGATCCTACTTTTCACAAGAACCAGGTCATAAACTGAGATGGAAGACATCTCAGGAGATCAGATCATCCAACAGCTCAGCGTAAGAATAGCTCTGAAGTCAGATCAACTAGCTTAGGGCTGTGTCTGTTTGAATTTTGAAAATTAGCAGGACTTGAAATGCTTCAAGGAAGAGAACTCGGGGTGGCTCCAGAAACAGCCTGAGAAACTCGAGCAAACTCGAAACCTCAGAAACTACCACTGCTTTCTCTCCCTCAGCCCAAGCAGTCCCAAAGAAGAAGTGTTCCCAGCAGGCTGGGATAGCACACATATACACTACATATACGTGACAGGCATCGCCAGCAGCCACATCCTGCTCCTTTCTGTGGCTGGCAAGAGTGAGACTGGATGTTTACATGTGGGCAAACTGGGTCCCTCCAGCAGCTCACACACTCAGCCTGCCCAGTGACCCCACTGAATTCCAGTATTAGCAGTGTGCCAAGGCCACAGCACTACTCCGCTTGCTGGCACAGACCATCACACGCCTCCTAAATCAGTCAGGACTCCCCTGGTCCCACAGCCAGCACCCCACTTGCCCTCCGCCAGGCCACTGCCATTGTTCACCAACTTCTCCACTTTGATCTTTGCTGGTGCTCTCAACACTGGCACACCCAGATGTTCTGCAGCTGTTGTCTCCTGGTGGAAAGGACTTGTAAAGCCATGTTTCCTAACAGGACTTCCACAACCTTTCAAAGCAACCTTTACTGGAGTATGAACAATCTCATTCAAATGTCAACATTTCTTTTCCCGTATGTGAAATCAGAATTTCCTTCTTCCGGGCATGCCCAAAACAAGGCACAAACTACATTGTGCCTTCTGTTTCACATGCTGACTCGTTTGTAAACAATGCTAGGAGAATACCTGTTTTGATCCAAGCTAATCTCTGGCCCTTATAGTGCTTTCGGTAGTTAGTTTTGCTTTGTTATTTACTTGATGTCCCATTGAATTGTTGAATCATAAACAGACTACCTGTCTGTATAGCAGCATAGCAGTGATGAATAAATGCAAGAGAAGGAGCAAGGTGATTGTTTGCTAGACTCTTCCTAGAAACTGAGAAATCTGTTACTTAATGCTGACCACAGCAGATGGAGGAAGCATCCTACATGATGTCAAAGCAATGAAGCTGTAATCACTTTTATGATTACAGTCAAGGCACTGCTTTTGCCACCATAAGTGGAGTGCAGGGAATCTTAAAAGACGACACTCTAACTGTTGTCCATGCTCACTGAGAAAATAATGCTTTTACAGCAGAGCAGGTCTCACCGCAGCTAAATCATGGCTTCAACTGTACACCGCCTTCAAAAAGCCCACAAAAACACAAATGAAAGGATTTGGAACCCAAGGGAATCTCGGATTGTGACATCAGCTCACTCTGGATTCTTTCCAAATTCTCAATTCCATTTTCTTCCGAGCCAATTTTCCCACCTAACTTGAGATGTAATTTATGGATTTCCAACACATCTAGTTACCTTAGAATTAGATTGCCACTAGCCAAAAAGACAGAAACAAGCAGTTAAGTGAAGACTGAAACCATGGTTGTTTAGAACAGCAAAACTTGGGCGAAACTATTCTTAAGAAAACCAAAACTTTTAGGACTTACCCATGTATTTTTGGAGGTGGAAAAAGTTTTACATCGAAAAGTCCCTAGGGAACTCTCTTCAGTGCCTGGAGAGCCGCTGTCGCTCGCCTTTCAAGGACCTATTCGTCACAGCAGAGGCAGCAGAGCACAAGATGGCCGACGAGAAGGGGCAGTGTAGAACTCTCTGTCTGTCTGTGTCTCTACTCAGTGTAGAACGTCTCTATCCTGGCACATTTTCGAGTGCGATACTTCCCTCCGGGTCTTCGGTCCTTGCGAAGCTCTATGTACTGTGAGCGCTGCTACTTGCAGCTGAGAAAGACCGTGGAGCTAGCGGCGAATTCGGAGAGCGCTGAGCACGTAGTCAAGAAGCGAGACGTGGCCCTGCAACGCGGTGCTAATAGCAGCTTCCTCGCGGCGGGGGCGAGCTCCGGCCACAAGGCATTCTCGTCCTGGCAACGGATCTCTGTGACGGGCGTAGGCGAAAAGCTTTCGTTTTCCATTCGAACTGCGAGAGAGGCAGACTGTTGCACGGAGCTCTGAGAACAAAGGTGCACGCCCTAGGCGGGCTTGGGCAGAAGCAGCGTTCTCTAGCTCTTGGCTGCCGGCGCACTTGTGGTTGTGTGGCGCCCTTGCAGCGGCTTCTGGCCGCCGGCAAGTGAAAGCGGCTCCATGCTTGGGCGAGGGCGGTGAACGAAGCGGCACTAGTCCCGTGCTTGTGTGCACCACGTTACAGGCTACTAGGAGAGGAAGGTGGTTGACTCTCGCTTGCCTTCCCAAGTGCCCTTAGCAGTCGGAAGGAGCAAGCTGAAGCACTGCTGCTTGTGCTGCTCCTTGGTTCCCTTGCAGCCCGCTGTGAAAGCATTGGCGGTCACTTCTAGGCGCCGAGTTGCACACAGCACCACGGTAAGTGCCTCGGAGAAGGGAAATCCAGAGTGCAGCGAGGAGCTGGACGTGGCTTACGTGCAGTAAGGAGAAGGTGAACCTAGGCACTGCCTCTTCAATCTGGCCGCCTCTGCTCTGGTAGCAACTTTTGCAAGTCGGCAGAGGGAGCCGCGAGTATGTAGAACGGAGGGCAGCGAGATGCCGTGTGTTATGCGCCTTTTCAGGGCTGCTGCCAGGGTGCTACTTTAAGAACGCCTTTTTCTTCCTCGCGTCCTTCTCGCTTCGCTCTAGCTGCATGGAGTACAGCACAGCGAAGGAGTGAGGAAGGGCTCTGCCCCAGCTTTTGTCCCGGCCTGCCTGTGCTGCGCCTTTAGCTGCACACGAGAACAACGGCATTTCTTACCCGCAAGGTAAAAAAGGCTTTAGTGTAGCCTTAGGAATGGCAAGTGCCTAGGCATTAAGTTGAGCGACCACGTATGAGGGAGTCTTTAGAGGTTTCCTCCCCCATGGCGCAGGTGTATTCTCATTCTCGTGCTGAACTGAAAAGTCCGGGCATGGCAAGACTGGCCTGCCTTGTGCAGAGACGAACACAAATGTGGGGCTATGATCCTCTGTGTTCGGAGCTCTGCTTCCGGGTGTGTGGGCCGCCGTGAGCCCGCAGCAGCCGCCGAGGACAGTGTGGATTGTGGATGAGTCTGGGCTGGCCCCCGGCCCCCCCGTTGGTCTGACAGCGGCAGAAGTGGCGTAGGAGCGGCATCGCCTGAGGGCCCCATGGGGGGCGGGAAGAGAGCCGGGAGTGACCCCGAACGACACCGGAAGCGATATCCGTAGGGCCCGGAAGGCCAGCGTTGCCATCGAGTTTGGCCGGTAGGAGGCGTCTAAGGTGCTTTGAAAGGTGGAGCTTCTTTGCTCTAGGACAGTCTGGGAGAGCTGAGGGTGTCCAATCTGGAGAACAGAAGGCTCCAGGGAGATCTTCGAGCCCTTTGCAGTGCCTGCTGGGGCTCCAAGATAGCTGGGGAGGGACTTTGGAAAAGGGTCTGGACTCGCAGGACAAGGGGGAATAGCTTCAAACTGCCAGAGGGCTGGGATAGATGGGATATTGGAAAGGAATTCTTCCTTGGGTGGGTGCTGAGGCACATGTTGCTCAAAGAGGCTGTGTAGGAGCCCCATGGCAGGAAGCGTCCAGGGCCAGGCTGGAGCGGACATGGAGCAACCTGGACTAGTGGAAAAGTGTCCCTGCCCGTGTCAGGATGTGGGAAGAAGATAATTTGTCTCTAAGGTCGCTTCCAGTCCAAACCATTCTGGGATTCTAGGATTCATGGAAGGCCCTTTTCCAAGTGAAGTGTTGTATCTCTTGGCTCCCAGCTTGTAGTTGCCAGTTCTTCTGGAAGCAGGCGTGGCGAAGCAGCTGTGATGAGCCATGGGTTCTCAATAGGACGAGTGTGATATATTTGCAGAGAGGAAGGCTGCAGACAGATATTCAAGGTCCAGGTAAAACAAGCAAAGGATTGAATAGAAGCCAAAGATTGGTTGTGTTAGTCAGTTTGCTGGCTGTTGAAATGGCCCCAGGTAATTTTCAACATTTCTAATTTGGATTTGTTTGAGTAAAAAATGAATGTGTTACCTCCAGCGTAGGCTCTCCAATGCATCTCCATATGCTCCCATCTCTTTGTTGTATATCGGGTTCTATTAACTGAAGACAGAATCATAACACAGTAGTAAAACATTTAGAGGTGCGAAGCCCTGTGTACTGCGAGCGCTGCTACTCGCAGCTGAGAAGGACCGTGGAGCTAGCGGCGAATTCGGAGAGCTCTTCGCTGCACTGCGCCGCTCGCAAGCGGCTTCGTTCTTCGCCTTCTGCCGTCCGGCGAGAGCTGAACTCCAGCGGTCAGTTGCAGCTCTGCCCAACAGCGTGTTCTCAGTTCTGCGGGCAAGCACGCCCTCTTGCCTTGGCCCCGAGAGCAAAGTCCCGAGCGAGCACTCGACTCAGTGCAATGCACCCGGAAGGACGCTCTCGCTCGCCTTTCAAGGAGCGATTCCTAACAGCAGAAGCAGCAGAGGCACAAACTGCATGACGAGAAGGGACAACGTAGAACACGTCTCTGTCCTGGCACATTTTCGTGTGCCATACTTCCCTCCGGGTCTTCGGGCCTTGCGAAGCTCTGTGTACTGCGAGCGCTGCTACTCGCAGCTGAGAAGGACCGTGGAGCTAGCGGCGAATTCGGAGAGCTCTTCGCTGCACTGCGCCGCTCGCAAGCGGCTTCGTTCTTCGCCTTCTGCCGTCCGGCGAGAGCTGAACTCCAGCGGTCAGTTGCAGCTCTGCCCAACAGCGTGTTCTCAGTTCTGCGGGCAAGCACGCCCTCTTGCCTTGGCCCCGAGAGCAAAGTCCCGAGCGAGCACTCGACTCAGTGCAATGCACCCGGAAAGACGCTGTTGCTCGCCTTTCAAGGAGCGATTCCTAACAGCAGAAGCAGCAGAGGCACAAACTGCATGACGAGAAGGGACAACGTAGAACACGTCTCTGTCCTGGTACATTTTCCTGTGCGAAACTTCCCTCCGGGTCTTCGGTCCTTGCGAAGCTCTATGTACTGTGAGCGCTGCTACTTGCAGCTGAGAAAGACCGTGGAGCTAGCGGCGAATTCGGAGAGCGCTGAGCACGTAGTCAAGAAGCGAGACGTGGCCCTGCAACGCGGTGCTAATAGCAGCTTCCTCGCGGCCGGGGCGAGCTCCGGCCACAAGACATTCTCGTCCTGGCAACGGATCTCTGTGAAGGGCGTAGGCGAAAAGCTTTCGTTTTCCATTCGAACTGCGAGAGAGGCAGACTGTTGCACGGAGCTCTGAGAACAAAGGTGCACGCCCTAGGCGGGCTTGGGCAGAAGCAGCGTTCTCTAGCTCTTGGCTGCCGGCGCACTTGTGGTTGTGTGGCGCCCTTGCAGTGGCTTCTGGCCGCCGGCAAGTGAAAGCGGCTCCACGCTTGGGCGAGGGCGGTGAACGAAGCGGCACTAGTCCCGTGCTTGTGTGCACCACGTTACAGGCTACTAGGAGAGGAAGGTGGTTGACTCTCGCTTGCCTTCCCAAGTGCCCTTAGCAGTCGGAAGGAGCAAGCTGAAGCACTGCTGCTTGTGCTGCTCCTTGGTTCCCTTGCAGCCCGCTGTGAAAGCATTGGCGGTCGCTTCTAGGTGCCGAGTTGCACACAGCACCACTGTAAGTGCCGCGGAGAAGGGAAATCCAGAGTGCAGCGAGGAGCTGGACGTGGCTTACGTGCAGTAAGGAGAAGGTGAACCTAGGCACTGCCTCTTCAATCTGGCCGCCTCTGCTCTGGTAGCAACTTTTGCAAGTCGGCAGAGGGAGCTGCGAGTATGTAGAACGGAGGGCAGCGAGACGCCGTGTGTTATGCGCCCTTTCAGGGCTGCTGCCAGGGTGCCACTTTAAGAACGCCTTCTTCTTCCTCGCGTCCTTCCTCCACTATAGTCTCCTGGATTCACCTGAGACTCTTCCTAGGCATCTCCCTGATCCTTTTTGCAATGGGTCTCACATCATTCTCCTGAAGAAACTGTCTGCTTATGGTTTGCATGGGTGGGCTGTTTGCTGGGTGACAAACTGGGTGATGGCCAGGCCCACAGAGTGGTGGGAAATAGAGTTCATCCAGCTGGTCCCCAAGGCTCGGTCTTGGGCCCAGTCCTGTTTAATATCTTGCTCAGTGTTCTGGACAAGGGCATAGAGTACACGCCCAGGAAGTTCACAGATGATGCAAAGTTGGCTGGTAGTGTTTTTTTCTTCTGGAGGACAGCAGGCTCTGCTTCTTCTTCCTCCTGTTCTGAGGTCGCTGCTCCCTCTTCATCCCTCATTAAGTGTGCTGATTTTGTCACTTGGATGAGAAAACAAACAATTTTAGCAACAATACTAGTGGCAGGGTACAAGAAAGGAAGAGTTCACACGAATCCCCCCCCCCCCCGCCCAACAACAGAAAATACCTGATGGCTCCTCTGCCCAGCTTACTGACTACACCGGAACCCATTGTCCCCCAAAGATACTCCCTTCTCCCTGCCCCCAGCCATGATGTGAGATGGAATAGAATAACTAAGATTAAGATTCTCCCTATGGAACTCCATCATACTTCGATTCTGGGAAAAAAAATTTCTTGAAGTTCTATCATTTCAGATCATTTGAATTTGAATTTGCATACTAAAAAGTCTAGCCAGAAACTCATGACAATATTAATAGCCCATTCTAGAATGTCCGAGATGATAGACACTTCTTTCAAGAGAATGTGATACCTCACCTGACTTCTCCAGAATTTAAATGAACAGCGGGAGTAGTCTACAAGATTCTTGCTGCCATCTGGATTTCCTGGTATTTGGCTGGTCTATGTAAACCAACCAGCTATTCAGCAGAGGGAATATTAGTGTGATACTTGATGGTATGTGAGATGGAACACAGTAATTTATGGCTTTTTGCATAGTGATGAAGCTGTAAAGAAAGCTCCGTAATGCTCAGACAAGGAGGCTGCTGGACTTCAAGCAGCAAAGGCCCAAAACGAACCAGTGAAAAGGTGTCATTGAAAAAAAAAAAAAAGCCAGGTGGGGAGCAAAGTGATACTTAAGGGCAGTTTACTGAAAGAGGGAATCTAGTGAAAAAAAAAGTCCAAGAGTGAAGGAATAACAGAGAAAATGAAACTAAGGAAGGAAATCAATCTCAGCTAATCATTTCAGAAGCTAACAAGTTGTCATTGCAATGATGCATAAAGTGAGAAAAAATAAATATGTCTGCGCCAAAATCTGAAATATGAACTTTATTGCATTCTGTCTTCCACGGAATCATACAACAGTCTGTGATTAAAGATCATGTAGTCCAACTTCCTTGCCAGGTAGATCTTACAGTAGATCAAATTGCTCAAGACTAGCCAAACTGATAAGGAGCACTCTCAATGATGGGGCATCCACAACTTCTCTGGAACACCCGTTTGAGTGTCTCACCAGCTTCATTGTAGAAAAGTTTTTCCTTTTAGCCAATCTAAACCTAGTCTCAGTTTGAAAGCATGGCCCCTTATCCTGTCTCTGCAAACTTTCCTAAAAAGTCTTTCTCCATTTGTCTTATACCCTCTTTACATATTCAAAGGCCACAATACTGTCTCTCCAGAAACCTCTCTTCTCCAGGCTAAAAGATCCTACTTTTCACAAGAACCAGGTCATAAACTGAGATGGAAGACATCTCAGGAGATCAGATCATCCAACAGCTCAGCGTAAGAATAGCTCTGAAGTCAGATCAACTAGCTTAGGGCTGTGTCTGTTTGAATTTTGAAAATTAGCAGGACTTGAAATGCTTCAAGGAAGAGAACTCGGGGTGGCTCCAGAAACAGCCTGAGAAACTCGAGCAAACTCGAAACCTCAGAAACTACCACTGCTTTCTCTCCCTCAGCCCAAGCAGTCCCAAAGAAGAAGTGTTCCCAGCAGGCTGGGATAGCACACATATACACTACATATACGTGACAGGCATCGCCAGCAGCCACATCCTGCTCCTTTCTGTGGCTGGCAAGAGTGAGACTGGATGTTTACATGTGGGCAAACTGGGTCCCTCCAGCAGCTCACACACTCAGCCTGCCCAGTGACCCCACTGAATTCCAGTATTAGCAGTGTGCCAAGGCCACAGCACTACTCCGCTTGCTGGCACAGACCATCACACGCCTCCTAAATCAGTCAGGACTCCCCTGGTCCCACAGCCAGCACCCCACTTGCCCTCCGCCAGGCCACTGCCATTGTTCACCAACTTCTCCACTTTGATCTTTGCTGGTGCTCTCAACACTGGCACACCCAGATGTTCTGCAGCTGTTGTCTCCTGGTGGAAAGGACTTGTAAAGCCATGTTTCCTAACAGGACTTCCACAACCTTTCAAAGCAACCTTTACTGGAGTATGAACAATCTCATTCAAATGTCAACATTTCTTTTCCCGTATGTGAAATCAGAATTTCCTTCTTCCGGGCATGCCCAAAACAAGGCACAAACTACATTGTGCCTTCTGTTTCACATGCTGACTCGTTTGTAAACAATGCTAGGAGAATACCTGTTTTGATCCAAGCTAATCTCTGGCCCTTATAGTGCTTTCGGTAGTTAGTTTTGCTTTGTTATTTACTTGATGTCCCATTGAATTGTTGAATCATAAACAGACTACCTGTCTGTATAGCAGCATAGCAGTGATGAATAAATGCAAGAGAAGGAGCAAGGTGATTGTTTGCTAGACTCTTCCTAGAAACTGAGAAATCTGTTACTTAATGCTGACCACAGCAGATGGAGGAAGCATCCTACATGATGTCAAAGCAATGAAGCTGTAATCACTTTTATGATTACAGTCAAGGCACTGCTTTTGCCACCATAAGTGGAGTGCAGGGAATCTTAAAAGACGACACTCTAACTGTTGTCCATGCTCACTGAGAAAATAATGCTTTTACAGCAGAGCAGGTCTCACCGCAGCTAAATCATGGCTTCAACTGTACACCGCCTTCAAAAAGCCCACAAAAACACAAATGAAAGGATTTGGAACCCAAGGGAATCTCGGATTGTGACATCAGCTCACTCTGGATTCTTTCCAAATTCTCAATTCCATTTTCTTCCGAGCCAATTTTCCCACCTAACTTGAGATGTAATTTATGGATTTCCAACACATCTAGTTACCTTAGAATTAGATTGCCACTAGCCAAAAAGACAGAAACAAGCAGTTAAGTGAAGACTGAAACCATGGTTGTTTAGAACAGCAAAACTTGGGCGAAACTATTCTTAAGAAAACCAAAACTTTTAGGACTTACCCATGTATTTTTGGAGGTGGAAAAAGTTTTACATCGAAAAGTCCCTAGGGAACTCTCTTCAGTGCCTGGAGAGCCGCTGTCGCTCGCCTTTCAAGGACCTATTCGTCACAGCAGAGGCAGCAGAGCACAAGATGGCCGACGAGAAGGGGCAGTGTAGAACTCTCTGTCTGTCTGTGTCTCTACTCAGTGTAGAACGTCTCTATCCTGGCACATTTTCGAGTGCGATACTTCCCTCCGGGTCTTCGGTCCTTGCGAAGCTCTATGTACTGTGAGCGCTGCTACTTGCAGCTGAGAAAGACCGTGGAGCTAGCGGCGAATTCGGAGAGCGCTGAGCACGTAGTCAAGAAGCGAGACGTGGCCCTGCAACGCGGTGCTAATAGCAGCTTCCTCGCGGCGGGGGCGAGCTCCGGCCACAAGGCATTCTCGTCCTGGCAACGGATCTCTGTGACGGGCGTAGGCGAAAAGCTTTCGTTTTCCATTCGAACTGCGAGAGAGGCAGACTGTTGCACGGAGCTCTGAGAACAAAGGTGCACGCCCTAGGCGGGCTTGGGCAGAAGCAGCGTTCTCTAGCTCTTGGCTGCCGGCGCACTTGTGGTTGTGTGGCGCCCTTGCAGCGGCTTCTGGCCGCCGGCAAGTGAAAGCGGCTCCACGCTTGGGCGAGGGCGGTGAACGAAGCGGCACTAGTCCCGTGCTTGTGTGCACCACGTTACAGGCTACTAGGAGAGGAAGGTGGTTGACTCTCGCTTGCCTTCCCAAGTGCCCTTAGCAGTCGGAAGGAGCAAGCTGAAGCACTGCTGCTTGTGCTGCTCCTTGGTTCCCTTGCAGCCCGCTGTGAAAGCATTGGCGGTCACTTCTAGGCGCCGAGTTGCACACAGCACCACGGTAAGTGCCTCGGAGAAGGGAAATCCAGAGTGCAGCGAGGAGCTGGACGTGGCTTACGTGCAGTAAGGAGAAGGTGAACCTAGGCACTGCCTCTTCAATCTGGCCGCCTCTGCTCTGGTAGCAACTTTTGCAAGTCGGCAGAGGGAGCCGCGAGTATGTAGAACGGAGGGCAGCGAGATGCCGTGTGTTATGCGCCTTTTCAGGGCTGCTGCCAGGGTGCTACTTTAAGAACGCCTTTTTCTTCCTCGCGTCCTTCTCGCTTCGCTCTAGCTGCATGGAGTACAGCACAGCGAAGGAGTGAGGAAGGGCTCTGCCCCAGCTTTTGTCCCGGCCTGCCTGTGCTGCGCCTTTAGCTGCACACGAGAACAACGGCATTTCTTACCCGCAAGGTAAAAAAGGCTTTAGTGTAGCCTTAGGAATGGCAAGTGCCTAGGCATTAAGTTGAGCGACCACGTATGAGGGAGTCTTTAGAGGTTTCCTCCCCCATGGCGCAGGTGTATTCTCATTCTCGTGCTGAACTGAAAAGTCCGGGCATGGCAAGACTGGCCTGCCTTGTGCAGAGACGAACACAAATGTGGGGCTATGATCCTCTGTGTTCGGAGCTCTGCTTCCGGGTGTGTGGGCCGCCGTGAGCCCGCAGCAGCCGCCGAGGACAGTGTGGATTGTGGATGAGTCTGGGCTGGCCCCCGGCCCCCCCGTTGGTCTGACAGCGGCAGAAGTGGCGTAGGAGCGGCATCGCCTGAGGGCCCCATGGGGGGCGGGAAGAGAGCCGGGAGTGACCCCGAACGACACCGGAAGCGATATCCGTAGGGCCCGGAAGGCCAGCGTTGCCATCGAGTTTGGCCGGTAGGAGGCGTCTAAGGTGCTTTGAAAGGTGGAGCTTCTTTGCTCTAGGACAGTCTGGGAGAGCTGAGGGTGTCCAATCTGGAGAACAGAAGGCTCCAGGGAGATCTTCGAGCCCTTTGCAGTGCCTGCTGGGGCTCCAAGATAGCTGGGGAGGGACTTTGGAAAAGGGTCTGGACTCGCAGGACAAGGGGGAATAGCTTCAAACTGCCAGAGGGCTGGGATAGATGGGATATTGGAAAGGAATTCTTCCTTGGGTGGGTGCTGAGGCACATGTTGCTCAAAGAGGCTGTGTAGGAGCCCCATGGCAGGAAGCGTCCAGGGCCAGGCTGGAGCGGACATGGAGCAACCTGGACTAGTGGAAAAGTGTCCCTGCCCGTGTCAGGATGTGGGAAGAAGATAATTTGTCTCTAAGGTCGCTTCCAGTCCAAACCATTCTGGGATTCTAGGATTCATGGAAGGCCCTTTTCCAAGTGAAGTGTTGTATCTCTTGGCTCCCAGCTTGTAGTTGCCAGTTCTTCTGGAAGCAGGCGTGGCGAAGCAGCTGTGATGAGCCATGGGTTCTCAATAGGACGAGTGTGATATATTTGCAGAGAGGAAGGCTGCAGACAGATATTCAAGGTCCAGGTAAAACAAGCAAAGGATTGAATAGAAGCCAAAGATTGGTTGTGTTAGTCAGTTTGCTGGCTGTTGAAATGGCCCCAGGTAATTTTCAACATTTCTAATTTGGATTTGTTTGAGTAAAAAATGAATGTGTTACCTCCAGCGTAGGCTCTCCAATGCATCTCCATATGCTCCCATCTCTTTGTTGTATATCGGGTTCTATTAACTGAAGACAGAATCATAACACAGTAGTAAAACATTTAGAGGTGCGAAGCCCTGTGTACTGCGAGCGCTGCTACTCGCAGCTGAGAAGGACCGTGGAGCTAGCGGCGAATTCGGAGAGCTCTTCGCTGCACTGCGCCGCTCGCAAGCGGCTTCGTTCTTCGCCTTCTGCCGTCCGGCGAGAGCTGAACTCCAGCGGTCAGTTGCAGCTCTGCCCAACAGCGTGTTCTCAGTTCTGCGGGCAAGCACGCCCTCTTGCCTTGGCCCCGAGAGCAAAGTCCCGAGCGAGCACTCGACTCAGTGCAATGCACCCGGAAGGACGCTCTCGCTCGCCTTTCAAGGAGCGATTCCTAACAGCAGAAGCAGCAGAGGCACAAACTGCATGACGAGAAGGGACAACGTAGAACACGTCTCTGTCCTGGCGCATTTTCGTGTGCGAAACTTCCCTCCGGGTCTTCGGGCCTTGCGAAGCCCTGTGTACTGCGAGCGCTGCTACTCGCAGCTGAGAAGGACCGTGGAGCTAGCGGCGAATTCGGAGAGCTCTTCGCTGCACTGCGCCGCTCGCAAGCGGCTTCGTTCTTCGCCTTCTGCCGTCCGGCGAGAGCTGAACTCCAGCGGTCAGTTGCAGCTCTGCCCAACAGCGTGTTCTCAGTTCTGCGGGCAAGCACGCCCTCTTGCCTTGGCCCCGAGAGCAAAGCCCCGAGCGAGCACTCGACTCAGTGCAATGCACCCAGAAGGACGCTCTCGCTCGCCTTTCAAGGAGCGATTCCTAACAGCAGAAGCAGCAGAGGTACAAACTGTATGACGAGAAGGGACAACGTAGAACACGTCTCTGTCCTGGCACATTTTCGTGTGCGAAACTTCCCTCCGGGTCTTCGGGCCTTGCGAAGCTCTGTGTACTGCGAGCGCTGCTACTCGCAGCTGAGAAGGACCGTGGAGCTAGCGGCGAATTCGGAGAGCTCTTCGCTGCACTGCGCCGCTCGCAAGCGGCTTCGTTCTTCGCCTTCTGCCGTCCGGCGAGAGCTGAACTCCAGCGGTCAGTTGCAGCTCTGCCCAACAGCGTGTTCTCAGTTCTGCGGGCAAGCACGCCCTCTTGCCTTGGCCCCGAGAGCAAAGTCCCGAGCGAGCACTCGACTCAGTGCAATGCACCCGGAAGGACGCTCTCGCTCGTCTTTCAAGGAGCGATTCCTAACAGCAGAAGCAGCAGAGGCACAAACTGCATGACGAGAAGGGACAACGTAGAACACGTCTCTGTCCTGGCACATTTTCGTGTGCGATACTTCCCTCCGGGTCTTCGGGCCTTGCGAAGCCCTGTGTACTGCGAGCGCTGCTACTCGCAGCTGAGAAGGACCGTGGAGCTAGCGGCGAATTCGGAGAGCTCTTCGCTGCACTGCGCCGCTCGCAAGCGGCTTCGTTCTTCGCCTTCTGCCGTCCGGCGAGAGCTGAACTCCAGCGGTCAGTTGCAGCTCTGCCCAACAGCGTGTTCTCAGTTCTGCGGGCAAGCACGCCCTCTTGCCTTGGCCCCGAGAGCAAAGTCCCGAGCGAGCACTCGACTCAGTGCAATGCACCCGGAAGGACGCTCTCGCTCGCCTTTCAAGGAGCGATTCCTAACAGCAGAAGCAGCAGAGGCACAAACTGCATGACGAGAAGGGACAACGTAGAACACGTCTCTGTCCTGGCACATTTTCGTGTGCCATACTTCCCTCCGGGTCTTCGGGCCTTGCGAAGCCCTGTGTACTGCGAGCGCTGCTACTCGCAGCTGAGAAGGACCGTGGAGCTAGCGGCGAATTCGGAGAGCTCTTCGCTGCACTGCGCCGCTCGCAAGCGGCTTCGTTCTTCGCCTTCTGCCGTCCGGCGAGAGCTGAACTCCAGCGGTCAGTTGCAGCTCTGCCCAACAGCGTGTTCTCAGTTCTGCGGGCAAGCACGCCCTCTTGCCTTGGCCCCGAGAGCAAAGTCCCGAGCGAGCACTCGACTCAGTGCAATGCACCCGGAAGGACGCTCTCGCTCGTCTTTCAAGGAGCGATTCCTAACAGCAGAAGCAGCAGAGGCACAAACTGCATGACGAGAAGGGACAACGTAGAACACGTCTCTGTCCTGGCACATTTTCGTGTGCCATACTTCCCTCCGGGTCTTCGGGCCTTGCGAAGCCCTGTGTACTGCGAGCGCTGCTACTCGCAGCTGAGAAGGACCGTGGAGCTAGCGGCGAATTCGGAGAGCTCTTCGCTGCACTGCGCCGCTCGCAAGCGGCTTCGTTCTTCGCCTTCTGCCGTCCGGCGAGAGCTGAACTCCAGCGGTCAGTTGCAGCTCTGCCCAACAGCGTGTTCTCAGTTCTGCGGGCAAGCACGCCCTCTTGCCTTGGCCCCGAGAGCAAAGTCCCGAGCGAGCACTCGACTCAGTGCAATGCACCCGGAAGGACGCTCTCGCTCGTCTTTCAAGGAGCGATTCCTAACAGCAGAAGCAGCAGAGGCACAAACTGCATGACGAGAAGGGACAACGTAGAACACGTCTCTGTCCTGGCACATTTTCGTGTGCCATACTTCCCTCCGGGTCTTCGGGCCTTGCGAAGCTCTGTGTACTGCGAGCGCTGCTACTCGCAGCTGAGAAGGACCGTGGAGCTAGCGGCGAATTCGGAGAGCTCTTCGCTGCACTGCGCCGCTCGCAAGCGGCTTCGTTCTTCGCCTTTTGCCGTCCGGCGAGAGCTGAACTCCAGCGGTCAGTTGCAGCTCTGCCCAACAGCGTGTTCTCAGTTCTGCGGGCAAGCACGCCCTCTTGCCTTGGCCCCGAGTGCAAAGACCCGAGCGAGCACTCGACTCAGTGCAATGCACCCGGAAGGACGCTCTCGCTCGTCTTTCAAGGAGCGATTACCTACAGCAGAAGCAGCAGAGGCACAAACTGCATGACGAGAAGGGACAACGTAGAACACGTCTCTGTCCTGGCACATTTTCGTGTGCGATACTTCCCTCCGGGTCTTCGGGCCTTGCGAAGCCCTGTGTACTGCGAGCGCTGCTACTCGCAGCTGAGAAGGACCGTGGAGCTAGCGGCGGATTCGGAGAGCTCTTCGCTGCACTGCGCCGCTCGCAAGCGGCTTCGTTCTTCGCCTTCTGCCGTCCGGCGAGAGCTGAACTCCAGCGGTCAGTTGCAGCTCTGCCCAACAGCGTGTTCTCAGTTCTGCGGGCAAGCACGCCCTCTTGCCTTGGCCCCGAGAGCAAAGTCCCGAGCGAGCACTCGACTCAGTGCAATGCACCCGGAAGGACGCTCTCGCTCGTCTTTCAAGGAGCGATTCCTAACAGCAGAAGCAGCAGAGGCACAAACTGCATGACGAGAAGGGACAACGTAGAACACGTCTCTGTCCTGGCACATTTTCGTGTGCGATACTTCCCTCCGGGTCTTCGGGCCTTGCGAAGCCCTGTGTACTGCGAGCGCTGCTACTCGCAGCTGAGAAGGACCGTGGACCTAGCGGCGAATTCGGAGAGCTCTTCGCTGCACTGCGCCGCTCGCAAGCGGCTTCGTTCTTCGCCTTCTGCCGTCCGGCGAGAGCTGAACTCCAGCGGTCAGTTGCAGCTCTGCCCAACAGCGTGTTCTCAGTTCTGCGGGCAAGCACGCCCTCTTGCCTTGGCCCCGAGAGCAAAGTCCCGAGCGAGCACTCGACTCAGTGCAATGCACCCGGAAGGACGCTCTCGCTCGTCTTTCAAGGAGCGATTCCTAACAGCAGAAGCAGCAGAGGCACAAACTGCATGACGAGAAGGGACAACGTAGAACACGTCTCTGTCCTGGCACATTTTCGTGTGCGATACTTCCCTCCGGGTCTTCGGGCCTTGCGAAGCCCTGTGTACTGCGAGCGCTGCTACTCGCAGCTGAGAAGGACCGTGGAGCTAGCGGCGAATTCGGAGAGCTCTTCGCTGCACTGCGCCGCTCGCAAGCGGCTTCGTTCTTCGCCTTCTGCCGTCCGGCGAGAGCTGAACTCCAGCGGTCAGTTGCAGCTCTGCCCAACAGCGTGTTCTCAGTTCTGCGGGCAAGCACGCCCTCTTGCCTTGGCCCCGAGAGCAAAGTCCCGAGCGAGCACTCGACTCAGTGCAATGCACCCGGAAGGACGCTCTCGCTCGTCTTTCAAGGAGCGATTCCTAACAGCAGAAGCAGCAGAGGCACAAACTGCATGACGAGAAGGGACAACGTAGAACACGTCTCTGTCCTGGCACATTTCCGTGTGCCATACTTCCCTCCGGGTCTTCGGGCCTTGCGAAGCCCTGTGTACTGCGAGCGCTGCTACTCGCAGCTGAGAAGGACCGTGGAGCTAGCGGCGAATTCGGAGAGCTCTTCGCTGCACTGCGCCGCTCGCAAGCGGCTTCGTTCTTCGCCTTCTGCCGTCCGGCGAGAGCTGAACTCCAGCGGTCAGTTGCAGCTCTGCCCAACAGCGTGTTCTCAGTTCTGCGGGCAAGCACGCCCTCTTGCCTTGGCCCCGAGAGCAAAGTCCCGAGCGAGCACTCGACTCAGTGCAATGCACCCGGAAGGACGCTCTCGCTCGTCTTTCAAGGAGCGATTCCTAACAGCAGAAGCAGCAGAGGCACAAACTGCATGACGAGAAGGGACAACGTAGAACACGTCTCTGTCCTGGCACATTTTCGTGTGCCATACTTCCCTCCGGGTCTTCGGGCCTTGCGAAGCTCTGTGTACTGCGAGCGCTGCTACTCGCAGCTGAGAAGGACCGTGGAGCTAGCGGCGAATTCGGAGAGCTCTTCGCTGCACTGCGCCGCTCGCAAGCGGCTTCGTTCTTCGCCTTTTGCCGTCCGGCGAGAGCTGAACTCCAGCGGTCAGTTGCAGCTCTGCCCAACAGCGTGTTCTCAGTTCTGCGGGCAAGCACGCCCTCTTGCCTTGGCCCCGAGTGCAAAGACCCGAGCGAGCACTCGACTCAGTGCAATGCACCCGGAAGGACGCTCTCGCTCGTCTTTCAAGGAGCGATTACCTACAGCAGAAGCAGCAGAGGCACAAACTGCATGACGAGAAGGGACAACGTAGAACACGTCTCTGTCCTGGCACATTTTCGTGTGCGATACTTCCCTCCGGGTCTTCGGGCCTTGCGAAGCCCTGTGTACTGCGAGCGCTGCTACTCGCAGCTGAGAAGGACCGTGGAGCTAGCGGCGGATTCGGAGAGCTCTTCGCTGCACTGCGCCGCTCGCAAGCGGCTTCGTTCTTCGCCTTCTGCCGTCCGGCGAGAGCTGAACTCCAGCGGTCAGTTGCAGCTCTGCCCAACAGCGTGTTCTCAGTTCTGCGGGCAAGCACGCCCTCTTGCCTTGGCCCCGAGAGCAAAGTCCCGAGCGAGCACTCGACTCAGTGCAATGCACCCGGAAGGACGCTCTCGCTCGCCTTTCAAGGAGCGATTCCTAACAGCAGAAGCAGCAGAGGCACAAACTGCATGACGAGAAGGGACAACGTAGAACACGTCTCTGTCCTGGCGCATTTTCGTGTGCGAAACTTCCCTCCGGGTCTTCGGGCCTTGCGAAGCCCTGTGTACTGCGAGCGCTGCTACTCGCAGCTGAGAAGGACCGTGGAGCTAGCGGCGAATTCGGAGAGCTCTTCGCTGCACTGCGCCGCTCGCAAGCGGCTTCGTTCTTCGCCTTCTGCCGTCCGGCGAGAGCTGAACTCCAGCGGTCAGTTGCAGCTCTGCCCAACAGCGTGTTCTCAGTTCTGCGGGCAAGCACGCCCTCTTGCCTTGGCCCCGAGAGCAAAGCCCCGAGCGAGCACTCGACTCAGTGCAATGCACCCAGAAGGACGCTCTCGCTCGCCTTTCAAGGAGCGATTCCTAACAGCAGAAGCAGCAGAGGTACAAACTGTATGACGAGAAGGGACAACGTAGAACACGTCTCTGTCCTGGCACATTTTCGTGTGCGAAACTTCCCTCCGGGTCTTCGGGCCTTGCGAAGCTCTGTGTACTGCGAGCGCTGCTACTCGCAGCTGAGAAGGACCGTGGAGCTAGCGGCGAATTCGGAGAGCTCTTCGCTGCACTGCGCCGCTCGCAAGCGGCTTCGTTCTTCGCCTTCTGCCGTCCGGCGAGAGCTGAACTCCAGCGGTCAGTTGCAGCTCTGCCCAACAGCGTGTTCTCAGTTCTGCGGGCAAGCACGCCCTCTTGCCTTGGCCCCGAGAGCAAAGTCCCGAGCGAGCACTCGACTCAGTGCAATGCACCCGGAAGGACGCTCTCGCTCGTCTTTCAAGGAGCGATTCCTAACAGCAGAAGCAGCAGAGGCACAAACTGCATGACGAGAAGGGACAACGTAGAACACGTCTCTGTCCTGGCACATTTTCGTGTGCGATACTTCCCTCCGGGTCTTCGGGCCTTGCGAAGCCCTGTGTACTGCGAGCGCTGCTACTCGCAGCTGAGAAGGACCGTGGAGCTAGCGGCGAATTCGGAGAGCTCTTCGCTGCACTGCGCCGCTCGCAAGCGGCTTCGTTCTTCGCCTTCTGCCGTCCGGCGAGAGCTGAACTCCAGCGGTCAGTTGCAGCTCTGCCCAACAGCGTGTTCTCAGTTCTGCGGGCAAGCACGCCCTCTTGCCTTGGCCCCGAGAGCAAAGTCCCGAGCGAGCACTCGACTCAGTGCAATGCACCCGGAAGGACGCTCTCGCTCGCCTTTCAAGGAGCGATTCCTAACAGCAGAAGCAGCAGAGGCACAAACTGCATGACGAGAAGGGACAACGTAGAACACGTCTCTGTCCTGGCACATTTTCGTGTGCCATACTTCCCTCCGGGTCTTCGGGCCTTGCGAAGCCCTGTGTACTGCGAGCGCTGCTACTCGCAGCTGAGAAGGACCGTGGAGCTAGCGGCGAATTCGGAGAGCTCTTCGCTGCACTGCGCCGCTCGCAAGCGGCTTCGTTCTTCGCCTTCTGCCGTCCGGCGAGAGCTGAACTCCAGCGGTCAGTTGCAGCTCTGCCCAACAGCGTGTTCTCAGTTCTGCGGGCAAGCACGCCCTCTTGCCTTGGCCCCGAGAGCAAAGTCCCGAGCGAGCACTCGACTCAGTGCAATGCACCCGGAAGGACGCTCTCGCTCGTCTTTCAAGGAGCGATTCCTAACAGCAGAAGCAGCAGAGGCACAAACTGCATGACGAGAAGGGACAACGTAGAACACGTCTCTGTCCTGGCACATTTTCGTGTGCCATACTTCCCTCCGGGTCTTCGGGCCTTGCGAAGCCCTGTGTACTGCGAGCGCTGCTACTCGCAGCTGAGAAGGACCGTGGAGCTAGCGGCGAATTCGGAGAGCTCTTCGCTGCACTGCGCCGCTCGCAAGCGGCTTCGTTCTTCGCCTTCTGCCGTCCGGCGAGAGCTGAACTCCAGCGGTCAGTTGCAGCTCTGCCCAACAGCGTGTTCTCAGTTCTGCGGGCAAGCACGCCCTCTTGCCTTGGCCCCGAGAGCAAAGTCCCGAGCGAGCACTCGACTCAGTGCAATGCACCCGGAAGGACGCTCTCGCTCGTCTTTCAAGGAGCGATTCCTAACAGCAGAAGCAGCAGAGGCACAAACTGCATGACGAGAAGGGACAACGTAGAACACGTCTCTGTCCTGGCACATTTTCGTGTGCCATACTTCCCTCCGGGTCTTCGGGCCTTGCGAAGCTCTGTGTACTGCGAGCGCTGCTACTCGCAGCTGAGAAGGACCGTGGAGCTAGCGGCGAATTCGGAGAGCTCTTCGCTGCACTGCGCCGCTCGCAAGCGGCTTCGTTCTTCGCCTTTTGCCGTCCGGCGAGAGCTGAACTCCAGCGGTCAGTTGCAGCTCTGCCCAACAGCGTGTTCTCAGTTCTGCGGGCAAGCACGCCCTCTTGCCTTGGCCCCGAGTGCAAAGACCCGAGCGAGCACTCGACTCAGTGCAATGCACCCGGAAGGACGCTCTCGCTCGTCTTTCAAGGAGCGATTACCTACAGCAGAAGCAGCAGAGGCACAAACTGCATGACGAGAAGGGACAACGTAGAACACGTCTCTGTCCTGGCACATTTTCGTGTGCGATACTTCCCTCCGGGTCTTCGGGCCTTGCGAAGCCCTGTGTACTGCGAGCGCTGCTACTCGCAGCTGAGAAGGACCGTGGAGCTAGCGGCGGATTCGGAGAGCTCTTCGCTGCACTGCGCCGCTCGCAAGCGGCTTCGTTCTTCGCCTTCTGCCGTCCGGCGAGAGCTGAACTCCAGCGGTCAGTTGCAGCTCTGCCCAACAGCGTGTTCTCAGTTCTGCGGGCAAGCACGCCCTCTTGCCTTGGCCCCGAGAGCAAAGTCCCGAGCGAGCACTCGACTCAGTGCAATGCACCCGGAAGGACGCTCTCGCTCGTCTTTCAAGGAGCGATTCCTAACAGCAGAAGCAGCAGAGGCACAAACTGCATGACGAGAAGGGACAACGTAGAACACGTCTCTGTCCTGGCACATTTTCGTGTGCGATACTTCCCTCCGGGTCTTCGGGCCTTGCGAAGCCCTGTGTACTGCGAGCGCTGCTACTCGCAGCTGAGAAGGACCGTGGACCTAGCGGCGAATTCGGAGAGCTCTTCGCTGCACTGCGCCGCTCGCAAGCGGCTTCGTTCTTCGCCTTCTGCCGTCCGGCGAGAGCTGAACTCCAGCGGTCAGTTGCAGCTCTGCCCAACAGCGTGTTCTCAGTTCTGCGGGCAAGCACGCCCTCTTGCCTTGGCCCCGAGAGCAAAGTCCCGAGCGAGCACTCGACTCAGTGCAATGCACCCGGAAGGACGCTCTCGCTCGTCTTTCAAGGAGCGATTCCTAACAGCAGAAGCAGCAGAGGCACAAACTGCATGACGAGAAGGGACAACGTAGAACACGTCTCTGTCCTGGCACATTTTCGTGTGCGATACTTCCCTCCGGGTCTTCGGGCCTTGCGAAGCCCTGTGTACTGCGAGCGCTGCTACTCGCAGCTGAGAAGGACCGTGGAGCTAGCGGCGAATTCGGAGAGCTCTTCGCTGCACTGCGCCGCTCGCAAGCGGCTTCGTTCTTCGCCTTCTGCCGTCCGGCGAGAGCTGAACTCCAGCGGTCAGTTGCAGCTCTGCCCAACAGCGTGTTCTCAGTTCTGCGGGCAAGCACGCCCTCTTGCCTTGGCCCCGAGAGCAAAGTCCCGAGCGAGCACTCGACTCAGTGCAATGCACCCGGAAGGACGCTCTCGCTCGTCTTTCAAGGAGCGATTCCTAACAGCAGAAGCAGCAGAGGCACAAACTGCATGACGAGAAGGGACAACGTAGAACACGTCTCTGTCCTGGCACATTTCCGTGTGCCATACTTCCCTCCGGGTCTTCGGGCCTTGCGAAGCCCTGTGTACTGCGAGCGCTGCTACTCGCAGCTGAGAAGGACCGTGGAGCTAGCGGCGAATTCGGAGAGCTCTTCGCTGCACTGCGCCGCTCGCAAGCGGCTTCGTTCTTCGCCTTCTGCCGTCCGGCGAGAGCTGAACTCCAGCGGTCAGTTGCAGCTCTGCCCAACAGCGTGTTCTCAGTTCTGCGGGCAAGCACGCCCTCTTGCCTTGGCCCCGAGAGCAAAGTCCCGAGCGAGCACTCGACTCAGTGCAATGCACCCGGAAGGACGCTCTCGCTCGTCTTTCAAGGAGCGATTCCTAACAGCAGAAGCAGCAGAGGCACAAACTGCATGACGAGAAGGGACAACGTAGAACACGTCTCTGTCCTGGCACATTTTCGTGTGCCATACTTCCCTCCGGGTCTTCGGGCCTTGCGAAGCTCTGTGTACTGCGAGCGCTGCTACTCGCAGCTGAGAAGGACCGTGGAGCTAGCGGCGAATTCGGAGAGCTCTTCGCTGCACTGCGCCGCTCGCAAGCGGCTTCGTTCTTCGCCTTTTGCCGTCCGGCGAGAGCTGAACTCCAGCGGTCAGTTGCAGCTCTGCCCAACAGCGTGTTCTCAGTTCTGCGGGCAAGCACGCCCTCTTGCCTTGGCCCCGAGTGCAAAGACCCGAGCGAGCACTCGACTCAGTGCAATGCACCCGGAAGGACGCTCTCGCTCGTCTTTCAAGGAGCGATTACCTACAGCAGAAGCAGCAGAGGCACAAACTGCATGACGAGAAGGGACAACGTAGAACACGTCTCTGTCCTGGCACATTTTCGTGTGCGATACTTCCCTCCGGGTCTTCGGGCCTTGCGAAGCCCTGTGTACTGCGAGCGCTGCTACTCGCAGCTGAGAAGGACTGTGGAGCTAGCGGCGGATTCGGAGAGCTCTTCGCTGCACTGCGCCGCTCGCAAGCGGCTTCGTTCTTCGCCTTCTGCCGTCCGGCGAGAGCTGAACTCCAGCGGTCAGTTGCAGCTCTGCCCAACAGCGTGTTCTCAGTTCTGCGGGCAAGCACGCCCTCTTGCCTTGGCCCCGAGAGCAAAGTCCCGAGCGAGCACTCGACTCAGTGCAATGCACCCGGAAGGACGCTCTCGCTCGTCTTTCAAGGAGCGATTCCTAACAGCAGAAGCAGCAGAGGCACAAACTGCATGACGAGAAGGGACAACGTAGAACACGTCTCTGTCCTGGCACATTTTCGTGTGCGATACTTCCCTCCGGGTCTTCGGGCCTTGCGAAGCCCTGTGTACTGCGAGCGCTGCTACTCGCAGCTGAGAAGGACCGTGGACCTAGCGGCGAATTCGGAGAGCTCTTCGCTGCACTGCGCCGCTCGCAAGCGGCTTCGTTCTTCGCCTTCTGCCGTCCGGCGAGAGCTGAACTCCAGCGGTCAGTTGCAGCTCTGCCCAACAGCGTGTTCTCAGTTCTGCGGGCAAGCACGCCCTCTTGCCTTGGCCCCGAGAGCAAAGTCCCGAGCGAGCACTCGACTCAGTGCAATGCACCCGGAAGGACGCTCTCGCTCGTCTTTCAAGGAGCGATTCCTAACAGCAGAAGCAGCAGAGGCACAAACTGCATGACGAGAAGGGACAACGTAGAACACGTCTCTGTCCTGGCACATTTTCGTGTGCGATACTTCCCTCCGGGTCTTCGGGCCTTGCGAAGCCCTGTGTACTGCGAGCGCTGCTACTCGCAGCTGAGAAGGACCGTGGAGCTAGCGGCGAATTCGGAGAGCTCTTCGCTGCACTGCGCCGCTCGCAAGCGGCTTCGTTCTTCGCCTTCTGCCGTCCGGCGAGAGCTGAACTCCAGCGGTCAGTTGCAGCTCTGCCCAACAGCGTGTTCTCAGTTCTGCGGGCAAGCACGCCCTCTTGCCTTGGCCCCGAGAGCAAAGTCCCGAGCGAGCACTCGACTCAGTGCAATGCACCCGGAAGGACGCTCTCGCTCGTCTTTCAAGGAGCGATTCCTAACAGCAGAAGCAGCAGAGGCACAAACTGCATGACGAGAAGGGACAACGTAGAACACGTCTCTGTCCTGGCACATTTCCGTGTGCCATACTTCCCTCCGGGTCTTCGGGCCTTGCGAAGCCCTGTGTACTGCGAGCGCTGCTACTCGCAGCTGAGAAGGACCGTGGAGCTAGCGGCGAATTCGGAGAGCTCTTCGCTGCACTGCGCCGCTCGCAAGCGGCTTCGTTCTTCGCCTTCTGCCGTCCGGCGAGAGCTGAACTCCAGCGGTCAGTTGCAGCTCTGCCCAACAGCGTGTTCTCAGTTCTGCGGGCAAGCACGCCCTCTTGCCTTGGCCCCGAGAGCAAAGTCCCGAGCGAGCACTCGACTCAGTGCAATGCACCCGGAAGGACGCTCTCGCTCGTCTTTCAAGGAGCGATTACCTACAGCAAAAGCAGCAGAGGCACAAACTGCATGACGAGAAGGGACAACGTAGAACACGTCTCTGTCCTGGCACATTTTCGTGTGCGATACTTCCCTCCGGGTCTTCGGGCCTTGCGAAGCTCTGTGTACTGCGAGCGCTGCTACTCGCAGCTGAGAAGGACCGTGGAGCTAGCGGCGAATTCGGAGAGCTCTTCGCTGCACTGCGCCGCTCGCAAGCGGCTTCGTTCTTCGCCTTCTGCCGTCCGGCGAGAGCTGAACTCCAGCGGTCAGTTGCAGCTCTGCCCAACAGCGTGTTCTCAGTTCTGCGGGCAAGCACGCCCTCTTGCCTTGGCCCCGAGAGCAAAGTCCCGAGCGAGCACTCGACTCAGTGCAATGCACCCGGAAGGACGCTCTCGCTCGCCTTTCAAGGAGCGATTCCTAACAGCAGAAGCAGCAGAGGCACAAACTGCATGACGAGAAGGGACAACGTAGAACACGTCTCTGTCCTGGCACATTTCCGTGTGCGAAACTTCCCTCCGGGTCTTCGGGCCTTGCGAAGCCCTCTGTACTGCGAGCGCTGCTACTCGCAGCTGAGAAGGACCGTGGAGCTAGCGGCGAATTCGGAGAGCTCTTCGCTGCACTGCGCCGCTCGCAAGCGGCTTCGTTCTTCGCCTTCTGCAGTCCGGCGAGAGCTGAACTCCAGCGGTCAGTTGCAGCTCTGCCCAACAGCGTGTTCTCAGTTCTGCGGGCAAGCACGCCCTCTTGCCTTGGCCCCGAGAGCAAAGTCCCGAGCGAGCACTCGACTCAGTGCAATGCACCCGGAAGGACGCTCTCGCTCGCCTTTCAAGGAGCGATTCCTAACAGCAGAAGCAGCAGAGGCACAAACTGCATGACGAGAAGGGACAACGTAGAACACGTCTCTGTCCTGGCACATTTTCGTGTGCGAAACTTCCCTCCGGGTCATCGGGCCTTGCGAAGCCCTGTGTACTGCGAGCGCTGCTACTCGCAGCTGAGAAGGACCGTGGAGCTAGCGGCGAATTCGGAGAGCTCTTCGCTGCACTGCGCCGCTCGCAAGCGGCTTCGTTCTTCGCCTTCTGCCGTCCGGCGAGAGCTGAACTCCAGCGGTCAGTTGCAGCTCTGCCCAACAGCGTGTTCTCAGTTCTGCGGGCAAGCACGCCCTCTTGCCTTGGCCCCGAGAGCAAAGCCCCGAGCGAGCACTCGACTCAGTGCAATGCACCCGGAAGGACGCTCTCGCTCGCCTTTCAAGGAGCGATTCCTAACAGCAGAAGCAGCAGAGGCACAAACTGCATGACGAGAAGGGACAACGTAGAACACGTCTCTGTCCTGGCACATTTTCGTGTGCCATACTTCCCTCCGGGTCTTCGGGCCTTGCGAAGCCCTGTGTACTGCGAGCGCTGCTACTCGCAGCTGAGAAGGACCGTGGAGCTAGCGGCGAATTCGGAGAGCTCTTCCTTGCACTGCGCCGCTCGCAAGCGGCTTCGTTCTTCGCCTTCTGCCGTCCGGCGAGAGCTGAACTCCAGCGGTCAGTTGCAGCTCTGCCCAACAGCGTGTTCTCAGTTCTGCGGGCAAGCACGCCCTCTTGCCTTGGCCCCGAGAGCAAAGCCCCGAGCGAGCACTCGACTCAGTGCAATGCACCCGGAAGGACGCTCTCGCTCGCCTTTCAAGGAGCGATTCCTAACAGCAGAAGCAGCAGAGGCACAAACTGCATGACGAGAAGGGACAACGTAGAACACGTCTCTGTCCTGGCACATTTTCGTGTGCGATACTTCCCTCCGGGTCTTCGGGCCTTGCGAAGCCCTGTGTACTGCGAGCGCTGCTACTCGCAGCTGAGAAGGACCGTGGAGCTAGCGGCGAATTCGGAGAGCTCTTCGCTGCACTGCGCCGCTCGCAAGCGGCTTCGTTCTTCGCCTTTTGCCGTCCGGCGAGAGCTGAACTCCAGCGGTCAGTTGCAGCTCTGCCCAACAGCGTGTTCTCAGTTCTGCGGGCAAGCACGCCCTCTTGCCTTGGCCCCGAGTGCAAAGACCCGAGCGAGCACTCGACTCAGTGCAATGCACCCGGAAGGACGCTCTCGCTCGTCTTTCAAGGAGCGATTACCTACAGCAGAAGCAGCAGAGGCACAAACTGCATGACGAGAAGGGACAACGTAGAACACGTCTCTGTCCTGGCACATTTTCGTGTGCGATACTTCCCTCCGGGTCTTCGGGCCTTGCGAAGCCCTGTGTACTGCGAGCGCTGCTACTCGCAGCTGAGAAGGACCGTGGAGCTAGCGGCGAATTCGGAGAGCTCTTCGCTGCACTGCGCCGCTCGCAAGCGGCTTCGTTCTTCGCCTTCTGCCGTCCGGCGAGAGCTGAACTCCAGCGGTCAGTTGCAGCTCTGCCCAACAGCGTGTTCTCAGTTCTGCGGGCAAGCACGCCCTCTTGCCTTGGCCCCGAGAGCAAAGTCCCGAGCGAGCACTCGACTCAGTGCAATGCACCCGGAAGGACGCTCTCGCTCGTCTTTCAAGGAGCGATTACCTACAGCAAAAGCAGCAGAGGCACAAACTGCATGACGAGAAGGGACAACGTAGAACACGTCTCTGTCCTGGCACATTTTCGTGTGCGATACTTCCCTCCGGGTCTTCGGGCCTTGCGAAGCTCTGTGTACTGCGAGCGCTGCTACTCGCAGCTGAGAAGGACCGTGGAGCTAGCGGCGAATTCGGAGAGCTCTTCGCTGCACTGCGCCGCTCGCAAGCGGCTTCGTTCTTCGCCTTCTGCCGTCCGGCGAGAGCTGAACTCCAGCGGTCAGTTGCAGCTCTGCCCAACAGCGTGTTCTCAGTTCTGCGGGCAAGCACGCCCTCTTGCCTTGGCCCCGAGTGCAAAGCCCCGAGCGAGCACTCGACTCAGTGCAATGCACCCGGAAGGACGCTCTCGCTCGCCTTTCAAGGAGCGATTCCTAACAGCAGAAGCAGCAGAGGCACAAACTGCATGACGAGAAGGGACAACGTAGAACACGTCTCTGTCCTGGCACATTTTCGTGTGCGAAACTTCCCTCCGGGTCATCGGGCCTTGCGAAGCCCTGTGTACTGCGAGCGCTGCTACTCGCAGCTGAGAAGGACCGTGGAGCTAGCGGCGAATTCGGAGAGCTCTTCGCTGCACTGCGCCGCTCGCAAGCGGCTTCGTTCTTCGCCTTCTGCCGTCCGGCGAGAGCTGAACTCCAGCGGTCAGTTGCAGCTCTGCCCAACAGCGTGTTCTCAGTTCTGCGGGCAAGCACGCCCTCTTGCCTTGGCCCCGAGAGCAAAGCCCCGAGCGAGCACTCGACTCAGTGCAATGCACCCGGAAGGACGCTCTCGCTCGCCTTTCAAGGAGCGATTCCTAACAGCAGAAGCAGCAGAGGCACAAACTGCATGACGAGAAGGGACAACGTAGAACACGTCTCTGTCCTGGCACATTTTCGTGTGCGATACTTCCCTCCGGGTCTTCGGGCCTTGCGAAGCCCTGTGTACTGCGAGCGCTGCTACTCGCAGCTGAGAAGGACCGTGGAGCTAGCGGCGAATTCGGAGAGCTCTTCCTTGCACTGCGCCGCTCGCAAGCGGCTTCGTTCTTCGCCTTCTGCCGTCCGGCGAGAGCTGAACTCCAGCGGTCAGTTGCAGCTCTGCCCAACAGCGTGTTCTCAGTTCTGCGGGCAAGCACGCCCTCTTGCCTTGGCCCCGAGAGCAAAGCCCCGAGCGAGCACTCGACTCAGTGCAATGCACCCGGAAGGACGCTCTCGCTCGCCTTTCAAGGAGCGATTCCTAACAGCAGAAGCAGCAGAGGCACAAACTGCATGACGAGAAGGGACAACGTAGAACACGTCTCTGTCCTGGCACATTTTCGTGTGCGATACTTCCCTCCGGGTCTTCGGGCCTTGCGAAGCTCTGTGTACTGCGAGCGCTGCTACTCGCAGCTGAGAAGGACCGTGGAGCTAGCGGCGAATTCGGAGAGCTCTTCGCTGCACTGCGCCGCTCGCAAGCGGCTTCGTTCTTCGCCTTCTGCCGTCCGGCGAGAGCTGAACTCCAGCGGTCAGTTGCAGCTCTGCCCAACAGCGTGTTCTCAGTTCTGCGGGCAAGCACGCCCTCTTGCCTTGGCCCCGAGTGCAAAGTCCCGAGCGAGCACTCGACTCAGTGCAATGCACCCGGAAGGACGCTCTCGCTCGTCTTTCAAGGAGCGATTCCTAACAGCAGAAGCAGCAGAGGCACAAACTGCATGACGAGAAGGGACAACGTAGAACACGTCTCTGTCCTGGCACATTTTCGTGTGCGATACTTCCCTCCGGGTCTTCGGGCCTTGCGAAGCTCTGTGTACTGCGAGCGCTGCTACTCGCAGCTGAGAAGGACCGTGGAGCTAGCGGCGAATTCAGAGAGCTCTTCGCTGCACTGCGCCGCTCGCAAGCGGCTTCGTTCTTCGCCTTCTGCCGTCCGGCGAGAGCTGAACTCCAGCGGTCAGTTGCAGCTCTGCCCAACAGCGTGTTCTCAGTTCTGCGGGCAAGCACGCCCTCTTGCCTTGGCCCCGAGAGCAAAGTCCCGAGCGAGCACTCGACTCAGTGCAATGCACCCGGAAGGACGCTCTCGCTCGTCTTTCAAGGAGCGATTCCTAACAGCAGAAGCAGCAGAGGCACAAACTGCATGACGAGAAGGGACAACGTAAAACACGTCTCTGTCCTGGCACATTTTCGTGTGCGATACTTCCCTCCGGGTCTTCGGGCCTTGCGAAGCTCTGTGTACTGCGAGCGCTGCTACTCGCAGCTGAGAAGGACCGTGGAGCTAGCGGCGAATTCGGAGAGCTCTTCGCTGCACTGCGCCGCTCGCAAGCGGCTTCGTTCTTCGCCTTCTGCCGTCCGGCGAGAGCTGAACTCCAGCGGTCAGTTGCAGCTCTGCCCAACAGCGTGTTCTCAGTTCTGCGGGCAAGCACGCCCTCTTGCCTTGGCCCCGAGTGCAAAGTCCCGAGCGAGCACTCGACTCAGTGCAATGCACCCGGAAGGACGCTCTCGCTCGTCTTTCAAGGAGCGATTCCTAACAGCAGAAGCAGCAGAGGCACAAACTGCATGACGAGAAGGGACAACGTAGAACACGTCTCTGTCCTGGCACATTTTCGTGTGCGATACTTCCCTCCGGGTCTTCGGGCCTTGCGAAGCCCTGTGTACTGCGAGCGCTGCTACTCGCAGCTGAGAAGGACCGTGGAGCTAGCGGCGAATTCGGAGAGCTCTTCGCTGCACTGCGCCGCTCGCAAGCGGCTTCGTTCTTCGCCTTTTGCCGTCCGGCGAGAGCTGAACTCCAGCGGTCAGTTGCAGCTCTGCCCAACAGCGTGTTCTCAGTTCTGCGGGCAAGCACGCCCTCTTGCCTTGGCCCCGAGTGCAAAGACCCGAGCGAGCACTCGACTCAGTGCAATGCACCCGGAAGGACGCTCTCGCTCGTCTTTCAAGGAGCGATTACCTACAGCAGAAGCAGCAGAGGCACAAACTGCATGACGAGAAGGGACAACGTAGAACACGTCTCTGTCCTGGCACATTTTCGTGTGCGATACTTCCCTCCGGGTCTTCGGGCCTTGCGAAGCCCTGTGTACTGCGAGCGCTGCTACTCGCAGCTGAGAAGGACCGTGGAGCTAGCGGCGAATTCGGAGAGCTCTTCGCTGCACTGCGCCGCTCGCAAGCGGCTTCGTTCTTCGCCTTCTGCCGTCCGGCGAGAGCTGAACTCCAGCGGTCAGTTGCAGCTCTGCCCAACAGCGTGTTCTCAGTTCTGCGGGCAAGCACGCCCTCTTGCCTTGGCCCCGAGAGCAAAGTCCCGAGCGAGCACTCGACTCAGTGCAATGCACCCGGAAGGACGCTCTCGCTCGTCTTTCAAGGAGCGATTCCTAACAGCAGAAGCAGCAGAGGCACAAACTGCATGACGAGAAGGGACAACGTAGAACACGTCTCTGTCCTGGCACATTTTCGTGTGCGATACTTCCCTCCGGGTCTTCGGGCCTTGCGAAGCCCTGTGTACTGCGAGCGCTGCTACTCGCAGCTGAGAAGGACCGTGGAGCTAGCGGCGAATTCGGAGAGCTCTTCGCTGCACTGCGCCGCTCGCAAGCGGCTTCGTTCTTCGCCTTCTGCCGTCCGGCGAGAGCTGAACTCCAGCGGTCAGTTGCAGCTCTGCCCAACAGCGTGTTCTCAGTTCTGCGGGCAAGCACGCCCTCTTGCCTTGGCCCCGAGAGCAAAGCCCCGAGCGAGCACTCGACTCAGTGCAATGCACCCGGAAGGACGCTCTCGCTCGCCTTTCAAGGAGCGATTCCTAACAGCAGAAGCAGCAGAGGCACAAACTGCATGACGAGAAGGGACAACGTAGAACACGTCTCTGTCCTGGCACATTTTCGTGTGCCATACTTCCCTCCGGGTCTTCGGGCCTTGCGAAGCCCTGTGTACTGCGAGCGCTGCTACTCGCAGCTGAGAAGGACCGTGGAGCTAGCGGCGAATTCGGAGAGCTCTTCCTTGCACTGCGCCGCTCGCAAGCGGCTTCGTTCTTCGCCTTCTGCCGTCCGGCGAGAGCTGAACTCCAGCGGTCAGTTGCAGCTCTGCCCAACAGCGTGTTCTCAGTTCTGCGGGCAAGCACGCCCTCTTGCCTTGGCCCCGAGAGCAAAGCCCCGAGCGAGCACTCGACTCAGTGCAATGCACCCGGAAGGACGCTCTCGCTCGCCTTTCAAGGAGCGATTCCTAACAGCAGAAGCAGCAGAGGCACAAACTGCATGACGAGAAGGGACAACGTAGAACACGTCTCTGTCCTGGCACATTTTCGTGTGCGATACTTCCCTCCGGGTCTTCGGGCCTTGCGAAGCCCTGTGTACTGCGAGCGCTGCTACTCGCAGCTGAGAAGGACCGTGGAGCTAGCGGCGAATTCGGAGAGCTCTTCGCTGCACTGCGCCGCTCGCAAGCGGCTTCGTTCTTCGCCTTTTGCCGTCCGGCGAGAGCTGAACTCCAGCGGTCAGTTGCAGCTCTGCCCAACAGCGTGTTCTCAGTTCTGCGGGCAAGCACGCCCTCTTGCCTTGGCCCCGAGTGCAAAGACCCGAGCGAGCACTCGACTCAGTGCAATGCACCCGGAAGGACGCTCTCGCTCGTCTTTCAAGGAGCGATTACCTACAGCAGAAGCAGCAGAGGCACAAACTGCATGACGAGAAGGGACAACGTAGAACACGTCTCTGTCCTGGCACATTTTCGTGTGCGATACTTCCCTCCGGGTCTTCGGGCCTTGCGAAGCCCTGTGTACTGCGAGCGCTGCTACTCGCAGCTGAGAAGGACCGTGGAGCTAGCGGCGAATTCGGAGAGCTCTTCGCTGCACTGCGCCGCTCGCAAGCGGCTTCGTTCTTCGCCTTCTGCCGTCCGGCGAGAGCTGAACTCCAGCGGTCAGTTGCAGCTCTGCCCAACAGCGTGTTCTCAGTTCTGCGGGCAAGCACGCCCTCTTGCCTTGGCCCCGAGAGCAAAGTCCCGAGCGAGCACTCGACTCAGTGCAATGCACCCGGAAGGACGCTCTCGCTCGTCTTTCAAGGAGCGATTACCTACAGCAAAAGCAGCAGAGGCACAAACTGCATGACGAGAAGGGACAACGTAGAACACGTCTCTGTCCTGGCACATTTTCGTGTGCGATACTTCCCTCCGGGTCTTCGGGCCTTGCGAAGCTCTGTGTACTGCGAGCGCTGCTACTCGCAGCTGAGAAGGACCGTGGAGCTAGCGGCGAATTCGGAGAGCTCTTCGCTGCACTGCGCCGCTCGCAAGCGGCTTCGTTCTTCGCCTTCTGCCGTCCGGCGAGAGCTGAACTCCAGCGGTCAGTTGCAGCTCTGCCCAACAGCGTGTTCTCAGTTCTGCGGGCAAGCACGCCCTCTTGCCTTGGCCCCGAGTGCAAAGTCCCGAGCGAGCACTCGACTCAGTGCAATGCACCCGGAAGGACGCTCTCGCTCGCCTTTCAAGGAGCGATTCCTAACAGCAGAAGCAGCAGAGGCACAAACTGCATGACGAGAAGGGACAACGTAGAACACGTCTCTGTCCTGGCACATTTTCGTGTGCGAAACTTCCCTCCGGGTCATCGGGCCTTGCGAAGCCCTGTGTACTGCGAGCGCTGCTACTCGCAGCTGAGAAGGACCGTGGAGCTAGCGGCGAATTCGGAGAGCTCTTCGCTGCACTGCGCCGCTCGCAAGCGGCTTCGTTCTTCGCCTTCTGCCGTCCGGCGAGAGCTGAACTCCAGCGGTCAGTTGCAGCTCTGCCCAACAGCGTGTTCTCAGTTCTGCGGGCAAGCACGCCCTCTTGCCTTGGCCCCGAGAGCAAAGCCCCGAGCGAGCACTCGACTCAGTGCAATGCACCCGGAAGGACGCTCTCGCTCGCCTTTCAAGGAGCGATTCCTAACAGCAGAAGCAGCAGAGGCACAAACTGCATGACGAGAAGGGACAACGTAGAACACGTCTCTGTCCTGGCACATTTTCGTGTGCGATACTTCCCTCCGGGTCTTCGGGCCTTGCGAAGCCCTGTGTACTGCGAGCGCTGCTACTCGCAGCTGAGAAGGACCGTGGAGCTAGCGGCGAATTCGGAGAGCTCTTCCTTGCACTGCGCCGCTCGCAAGCGGCTTCGTTCTTCGCCTTCTGCCGTCCGGCGAGAGCTGAACTCCAGCGGTCAGTTGCAGCTCTGCCCAACAGCGTGTTCTCAGTTCTGCGGGCAAGCACGCCCTCTTGCCTTGGCCCCGAGAGCAAAGCCCCGAGCGAGCACTCGACTCAGTGCAATGCACCCGGAAGGACGCTCTCGCTCGTCTTTCAAGGAGCGATTCCTAACAGCAGAAGCAGCAGAGGCACAAACTGCATGACGAGAAGGGACAACGTAGAACACGTCTCTGTCCTGGCACATTTTCGTGTGCGATACTTCCCTCCGGGTCTTCGGGCCTTGCGAAGCTCTGTGTACTGCGAGCGCTGCTACTCGCAGCTGAGAAGGACCGTGGAGCTAGCGGCGAATTCAGAGAGCTCTTCGCTGCACTGCGCCGCTCGCAAGCGGCTTCGTTCTTCGCCTTCTGCCGTCCGGCGAGAGCTGAACTCCAGCGGTCAGTTGCAGCTCTGCCCAACAGCGTGTTCTCAGTTCTGCGGGCAAGCACGCCCTCTTGCCTTGGCCCCGAGAGCAAAGTCCCGAGCGAGCACTCGACTCAGTGCAATGCACCCGGAAGGACGCTCTCGCTCGTCTTTCAAGGAGCGATTCCTAACAGCAGAAGCAGCAGAGGCACAAACTGCATGACGAGAAGGGACAACGTAAAACACGTCTCTGTCCTGGCACATTTTCGTGTGCGATACTTCCCTCCGGGTCTTCGGGCCTTGCGAAGCTCTGTGTACTGCGAGCGCTGCTACTCGCAGCTGAGAAGGACCGTGGAGCTAGCGGCGAATTCGGAGAGCTCTTCGCTGCACTGCGCCGCTCGCAAGCGGCTTCGTTCTTCGCCTTCTGCCGTCCGGCGAGAGCTGAACTCCAGCGGTCAGTTGCAGCTCTGCCCAACAGCGTGTTCTCAGTTCTGCGGGCAAGCACGCCCTCTTGCCTTGGCCCCGAGTGCAAAGTCCCGAGCGAGCACTCGACTCAGTGCAATGCACCCGGAAGGACGCTCTCGCTCGTCTTTCAAGGAGCGATTCCTAACAGCAGAAGCAGCAGAGGCACAAACTGCATGACGAGAAGGGACAACGTAGAACACGTCTCTGTCCTGGCACATTTTCGTGTGCGATACTTCCCTCCGGGTCTTCGGGCCTTGCGAAGCCCTGTGTACTGCGAGCGCTGCTACTCGCAGCTGAGAAGGACCGTGGAGCTAGCGGCGAATTCGGAGAGCTCTTCGCTGCACTGCGCCGCTCGCAAGCGGCTTCGTTCTTCGCCTTTTGCCGTCCGGCGAGAGCTGAACTCCAGCGGTCAGTTGCAGCTCTGCCCAACAGCGTGTTCTCAGTTCTGCGGGCAAGCACGCCCTCTTGCCTTGGCCCCGAGTGCAAAGACCCGAGCGAGCACTCGACTCAGTGCAATGCACCCGGAAGGACGCTCTCGCTCGTCTTTCAAGGAGCGATTACCTACAGCAGAAGCAGCAGAGGCACAAACTGCATGACGAGAAGGGACAACGTAGAACACGTCTCTGTCCTGGCACATTTTCGTGTGCGATACTTCCCTCCGGGTCTTCGGGCCTTGCGAAGCCCTGTGTACTGCGAGCGCTGCTACTCGCAGCTGAGAAGGACCGTGGAGCTAGCGGCGAATTCGGAGAGCTCTTCGCTGCACTGCGCCGCTCGCAAGCGGCTTCGTTCTTCGCCTTCTGCCGTCCGGCGAGAGCTGAACTCCAGCGGTCAGTTGCAGCTCTGCCCAACAGCGTGTTCTCAGTTCTGCGGGCAAGCACGCCCTCTTGCCTTGGCCCCGAGAGCAAAGTCCCGAGCGAGCACTCGACTCAGTGCAATGCACCCGGAAGGACGCTCTCGCTCGTCTTTCAAGGAGCGATTCCTAACAGCAGAAGCAGCAGAGGCACAAACTGCATGACGAGAAGGGACAACGTAGAACACGTCTCTGTCCTGGCACATTTTCGTGTGCGATACTTCCCTCCGGGTCTTCGGGCCTTGCGAAGCCCTGTGTACTGCGAGCGCTGCTACTCGCAGCTGAGAAGGACCGTGGAGCTAGCGGCGAATTCGGAGAGCTCTTCGCTGCACTGCGCCGCTCGCAAGCGGCTTCGTTCTTCGCCTTCTGCCGTCCGGCGAGAGCTGAACTCCAGCGGTCAGTTGCAGCTCTGCCCAACAGCGTGTTCTCAGTTCTGCGGGCAAGCACGCCCTCTTGCCTTGGCCCCGAGAGCAAAGTCCCGAGCGAGCACTCGACTCAGTGCAATGCACCCGGAAGGACGCTCTCGCTCGTCTTTCAAGGAGCGATTCCTAACAGCAGAAGCAGCAGAGGCACAAACTTCATGACGAGAAGGGACAACGTAGAACACGTCTCTGTCCTGGCACATTTTCGTGTGCGATACTTCCCTCCGGGTCTTCGGGCCTTGCGAAGCTCTGTGTACTGCGAGCGCTGCTACTCGCAGCTGAGAAGGACCGTGGAGCTAGCGGCGAATTCGGAGAGCTCTTCGCTGCACTGCGCCGCTCGCAAGCGGCTTCGTTCTTCGCCTTCTGCCGTCCGGCGAGAGCTGAACTCCAGCGGTCAGTTGCAGCTCTGCCCAACAGCGTGTTCTCAGTTCTGCGGGCAAGCACGCCCTCTTGCCTTGGCCCCGAGAGCAAAGTCCCGAGCGAGCACTCGACTCAGTGCAATGCACCCGGAAGGACGCTCTCGCTCGTCTTTCAAGGAGCGATTACCTACAGCAAAAGCAGCAGAGGCACAAACTGCATGACGAGAAGGGACAACGTAGAACACGTCTCTGTCCTGGCACATTTTCGTGTGCGATACTTCCCTCCGGGTCTTCGGGCCTTGCGAAGCTCTGTGTACTGCGAGCGCTGCTACTCGCAGCTGAGAAGGACCGTGGAGCTAGCGGCGAATTCGGAGAGCTCTTCGCTGCACTGCGCCGCTCGCAAGCGGCTTCGTTCTTCGCCTTCTGCCGTCCGGCGAGAGCTGAACTCCAGCGGTCAGTTGCAGCTCTGCCCAACAGCGTGTTCTCAGTTCTGCGGGCAAGCACGCCCTCTTGCCTTGGCCCCGAGAGCAAAGTCCCGAGCGAGCACTCGACTCAGTGCAATGCACCCGGAAGGACGCTCTCGCTCGTCTTTCAAGGAGCGATTCCTAACAGCAGAAGCAGCAGAGGCACAAACTGCATGACGAGAAGGGACAACGTAGAACACGTCTCTGTCCTGGCGCATTTTCGTGTGCGATACTTCCCTCCGGGTCTTCGGGCCTTGCGAAGCTCTGTGTACTGCGAGCGCTGCTACTCGCAGCTGAGAAGGACCGTGGAGCTAGCGGCGAATTCGGAGAGCTCTTCGCTGCACTGCGCCGCTCGCAAGCGGCTTCGTTTTCGCCTTTTGCCGTCCGGCGAGAGCTGAACTCCAGCGGTCAGTTGCAGCTCTGCCCAACAGCGTGTTCTCAGTTCTGCGGGCAAGCACGCCCTCTTGCCTTGGCCCCGAGTGCAAAGTCCCGAGCGAGCACTCGACTCAGTGCAATGCACCCGGAAGGACGCTCTCGCTCGTCTTTCAAGGAGCGATTCCTAACAGCAGAAGCAGCAGAGGCACAAACTGCATGACGAGAAGGGACAACGTAGAACACGTCTCTGTCCTGGCGCATTTTCGTGTGCGATACTTCCCTCCGGGTCCTCGGTCCTTGCGAAGCTCTGTGTACTGCGAGCGCTGCTACTCGCAGCTGAGAAGGACCGTGGAGCTAGCGGCGAATTCGGAGAGCTCTTCGCTGCACTGCGCCGCTCGCAAGCGGCTTCGTTCTTCGCCTTCTGCCGTCCGGCGAGAGCTGAACTCCAGCGGTCAGTTGCAGCTCTGCCCAACAGCGTGTTCTCAGTTCTGCGGGCAAGCACGCCCTCTTGCCTTGGCCCCGAGTGCAAAGTCCCGAGCGAGCACTCGACTCAGTGCAATGCACCCGGAAGGACGCTCTCGCTCGTCTTTCAAGGAGCGATTCCTAACAGCAGAAGCAGCAGAGGCACAAACTGCATGACGAGAAGGGACAACGTAGACCACGTCTCTGTCCTGGCGCATTTTCGTGTGCGATACTTCCCTCCGGGTCTTCGGGCCTTGCGAAGCTCTGTGTACTGCGAGCGCTGCTACTCGCAGCTGAGAAGGACCGTGGAGCTAGCGGCGAATTCGGAGAGCTCTTCGCTGCACTGCGCCGCTCGCAAGCGGCTTCGTTCTTCGCCTTCTGCCGTCCGGCGAGAGCTGAACTCCAGCGGTCAGTTGCAGCTCTGCCCAACAGCGTGTTCTCAGTTCTGCGGGCAAGCACGCCCTCTTGCCTTGGCCCCGAGTGCAAAGTCCCGAGCGAGCACTCGACTCAGTGCAATGCACCCGGAAGGACGCTCTCGCTCGTCTTTCAAGGAGCGATTCCTAACAGCAGAAGCAGCAGAGGCACAAACTGCATGACGAGAAGGGACAACGTAGACCACGTCTCTGTCCTGGCACATTTTCGTGTGCGATACTTCCCTCCGGGTCTTCGGGCCTTGCGAAGCTCTGTGTACTGCGAGCGCTGCTACTCGCAGCTGAGAAGGACCGTGGAGCTAGCGGCGAATTCGGAGAGCTCTTCGCTGCACTGCGCCGCTCGCAAGCGGCTTCGTTCTTCGCCTTCTGCCGTCCGGCGAGAGCTGAACTCCAGCGGTCAGTTGCAGCTCTGCCCAACAGCGTGTTCTCAGTTCTGCGGGCAAGCACGCCCTCTTGCCTTGGCCCCGAGAGCAAAGTCCCGAGCGAGCACTCGACTCAGTGCAATGCACCCGGAAGGACGCTCTCGCTCGTCTTTCAAGGAGCGATTCCTAACAGCAGAAGCAGCAGAGGCACAAACTGCATGACGAGAAGGGACAACGTAGAACACGTCTCTGTCCTGGCACATTTCCGTGTGCGATACTTCCCTCCGGGTCTTCGGGCCTTGCGAAGCCCTGTGTACTGCGAGCGCTGCTACTCGCAGCTGAGAAGGACCGTGGAGCTAGCGGCGAATTCGGAGAGCTCTTCGCTGCACTGCGCCGCTCGCAAGCGGCTTCGTTCTTCGCCTTCTGCCGTCCGGCGAGAGCTGAACTCCAGCGGTCAGTTGCAGCTCTGCCCAACAGCGTGTTCTCAGTTCTGCGGGCAAGCACGCCCTCTTGCCTTGGCCCCGAGAGCAAAGTCCCGAGCGAGCACTCGACTCAGTGCAATGCACCCGGAAGGACGCTCTCGCTCGTCTTTCAAGGAGCGATTCCTAACAGCAGAAGCAGCAGAGGCACAAACTGCATGACGAGAAGGGACAACGTAGAACACGTCTCTGTCCTGGCACATTTTCGTGTGCGATACTTCCCTCCGGGTCTTCGGGCCTTGCGAAGCCCTGTGTACTGCGAGCGCTGCTACTCGCAGCTGAGAAGGACCGTGGAGCTAGCGGCGAATTCGGAGAGCTCTTCGCTGCACTGCGCCGCTCGCAAGCGGCTTCGTTCTTCGCCTTCTGCCGTCCGGCGAGAGCTGAACTCCAGCGGTCAGTTGCAGCTCTGCCCAACAGCGTGTTCTCAGTTCTGCGGGCAAGCACGCCCTCTTGCCTTGGCCCCGAGAGCAAAGTCCCGAGCGAGCACTCGACTCAGTGCAATGCACCCGGAAGGACGCTCTCGCTCGTCTTTCAAGGAGCGATTCCTAACAGCAGAAGCAGCAGAGGCACAAACTGCATGACGAGAAGGGACAACGTAGAACACGTCTCTGTCCTGGCACATTTTCGTGTGCGATACTTCCCTCCGGGTCTTCGGGCCTTGCGAAGCCCTGTGTACTGCGAGCGCTGCTACTCGCAGCTGAGAAGGACCGTGGAGCTAGCGGCGAATTCGGAGAGCTCTTCGCTGCACTGCGCCGCTCGCAAGCGGCTTCGTTCTTCGCCTTCTGCCGTCCGGCGAGAGCTGAACTCCAGCGGTCAGTTGCAGCTCTGCCCAACAGCGTGTTCTCAGTTCTGCGGGCAAGCACGCCCTCTTGCCTTGGCCCCGAGAGCAAAGTCCCGAGCGAGCACTCGACTCAGTGCAATGCACCCGGAAGGACGCTCTCGCTCGCCTTTCAAGGAGCGATTCCTAACAGCAGAAGCAGCAGAGGCACAAACTGCATGACGAGAAGGGACAACGTAGAACACGTCTCTGTCCTGGCACATTTTCGTGTGCGATACTTCCCTCCGGGTCTTCGGGCCTTGCGAAGCCCTGTGTACTGCGAGCGCTGCTACTCGCAGCTGAGAAGGACCGTGGAGCTAGCGGCGAATTCGGAGAGCTCTTCGCTGCACTGCGCCGCTCGCAAGCGGCTTCGTTCTTCGCCTTCTGCCGTCCGGCGAGAGCTGAACTCCAGCGGTCAGTTGCAGCTCTGCCCAACAGCGTGTTCTCAGTTCTGCGGGCAAGCACGCCCTCTTGCCTTGGCCCCGAGAGCAAAGTCCCGAGCGAGCACTCGACTCAGTGCAATGCACCCGGAAGGACGCTCTCGCTCGCCTTTCAAGGAGCGATTCCTAACAGCAGAAGCAGCAGAGGCACAAACTGCATGACGAGAAGGGACAACGTAGAACACGTCTCTGTCCTGGCACATTTTCGTGTGCGATACTTCCCTCCGGGTCTTCGGGCCTTGCGAAGCCCTGTGTACTGCGAGCGCTGCTACTCGCAGCTGAGAAGGACCGTGGAGCTAGCGGCGAATTCGGAGAGCTCTTCGCTGCACTGCGCCGCTCGCAAGCGGCTTCGTTCTTCGCCTTCTGCCGTCCGGCGAGAGCTGAACTCCAGCGGTCAGTTGCAGCTCTGCCCAACAGCGTGTTCTCAGTTCTGCGGGCAAGCACGCCCTCTTGCCTTGGCCCCGAGAGCAAAGTCCCGAGCGAGCACTCGACTCAGTGCAATGCACCCGGAAGGACGCTCTCGCTCGCCTTTCAAGGAGCGATTCCTAACAGCAGAAGCAGCAGAGGCACAAACTGCATGACGAGAAGGGACAACGTAGAACACGTCTCTGTCCTGGCACATTTCCGTGTGCGATACTTCCCTCCGGGTCTTCGGGCCTTGCGAAGCTCTGTGTACTGCGAGCGCTGCTACTCGCAGCTGAGAAGGACCGTGGAGCTAGCGGCGAATTCGGAGAGCTCTTCGCTGCACTGCGCCGCTCGCAAGCGGCTTCGTTCTTCGCCTTCTGCCGTCCGGCGAGAGCTGAACTCCAGCGGTCAGTTGCAGCTCTGCCCAACAGCGTGTTCTCAGTTCTGCGGGCAAGCACGCCCTCTTGCCTTGGCCCCGAGTGCAAAGTCCCGAGCGAGCACTCGACTCAGTGCAATGCACCCGGAAGGACGCTCTCGCTCGTCTTTCAAGGAGCGATTCCTAACAGCAGAAGCAGCAGAGGCACAAACTGCATGACGAGAAGGGACAACGTAGAACACGTCTCTGTCCTGGCACATTTTCGTGTGCGATACTTCCCTCCGGGTCTTCGGGCCTTGCGAAGCCCTGTGTACTGCGAGCGCTGCTACTCGCAGCTGAGAAGGACCGTGGAGCTAGCGGCGAATTCGGAGAGCTCTTCGCTGCACTGCGCCGCTCGCAAGCGGCTTCGTTCTTCGCCTTTTGCCGTCCGGCGAGAGCTGAACTCCAGCGGTCAGTTGCAGCTCTGCCCAACAGCGTGTTCTCAGTTCTGCGGGCAAGCACGCCCTCTTGCCTTGGCCCCGAGTGCAAAGACCCGAGCGAGCACTCGACTCAGTGCAATGCACCCGGAAGGACGCTCTCGCTCGTCTTTCAAGGAGCGATTACCTACAGCAGAAGCAGCAGAGGCACAAACTGCATGACGAGAAGGGACAACGTAGAACACGTCTCTGTCCTGGCACATTTTCGTGTGCGATACTTCCCTCCGGGTCTTCGGGCCTTGCGAAGCCCTGTGTACTGCGAGCGCTGCTACTCGCAGCTGAGAAGGACCGTGGAGCTAGCGGCGAATTCGGAGAGCTCTTCGCTGCACTGCGCCGCTCGCAAGCGGCTTCGTTCTTCGCCTTCTGCCGTCCGGCGAGAGCTGAACTCCAGCGGTCAGTTGCAGCTCTGCCCAACAGCGTGTTCTCAGTTCTGCGGGCAAGCACGCCCTCTTGCCTTGGCCCCGAGAGCAAAGTCCCGAGCGAGCACTCGACTCAGTGCAATGCACCCGGAAGGACGCTCTCGCTCGTCTTTCAAGGAGCGATTCCTAACAGCAGAAGCAGCAGAGGCACAAACTGCATGACGAGAAGGGACAACGTAGAACACGTCTCTGTCCTGGCACATTTTCGTGTGCGATACTTCCCTCCGGGTCTTCGGGCCTTGCGAAGCCCTGTGTACTGCGAGCGCTGCTACTCGCAGCTGAGAAGGACCGTGGAGCTAGCGGCGAATTCGGAGAGCTCTTCGCTGCACTGCGCCGCTCGCAAGCGGCTTCGTTCTTCGCCTTCTGCCGTCCGGCGAGAGCTGAACTCCAGCGGTCAGTTGCAGCTCTGCCCAACAGCGTGTTCTCAGTTCTGCGGGCAAGCACGCCCTCTTGCCTTGGGCCCGAGTGCAAAGTCCCGAGCGAGCACTCGACTCAGTGCAATGCACCCGGAAGGACGCTCTCGCTCGCCTTTCAAGGAGCGATTCCTAACAGCAGAAGCAGCAGAGGCACAAACTGCATGACGAGAAGGGACAACGTAGAACACGTCTCTGTCCTGGCACATTTTCGTGTGCGATACTTCCCTCCGGGTCTTCGGGCCTTGCGAAGCCCTGTGTACTGCGAGCGCTGCTACTCGCAGCTGAGAAGGACCGTGGAGCTAGCGGCGAATTCGGAGAGCTCTTCGCTGCACTGCGCCGCTCGCAAGCGGCTTCGTTCTTCGCCTTCTGCCGTCCGGCGAGAGCTGAACTCCAGCGGTCAGTTGCAGCTCTGCCCAACAGCGTGTTCTCAGTTCTGCGGGCAAGCACGCCCTCTTGCCTTGGCCCCGAGAGCAAAGTCCCGAGCGAGCACTCGACTCAGTGCAATGCACCCGGAAGGACGCTCTCGCTCGTCTTTCAAGGAGCGATTACCTACAGCAAAAGCAGCAGAGGCACAAACTGCATGACGAGAAGGGACAACGTAGAACACGTCTCTGTCCTGGCACATTTTCGTGTGCGATACTTCCCTCCGGGTCTTCGGGCCTTGCGAAGCCCTGTGTACTGCGAGCGCTGCTACTCGCAGCTGAGAAGGACCGTGGAGCTAGCGGCGAATTCGGAGAGCTCTTCGCTGCACTGCGCCGCTCGCAAGCGGCTTCGTTCTTCGCCTTCTGCCGTCCGGCGAGAGCTGAACTCCAGCGGTCAGTTGCAGCTCTGCCCAACAGCGTGTTCTCAGTTCTGCGGGCAAGCACGCCCTCTTGCCTTGGCCCCGAGTGCAAAGTCCCGAGCGAGCACTCGACTCAGTGCAATGCACCCGGAAGGACGCTCTCGCTCGCCTTTCAAGGAGCGATTCCTAACAGCAGAAGCAGCAGAGGCACAAACTGCATGACGAGAAGGGACAACGTAGAACACGTCTCTGTCCTGGCACATTTTCGTGTGCGAAACTTCCCTCCGGGTCATCGGGCCTTGCGAAGCCCTGTGTACTGCGAGCGCTGCTACTCGCAGCTGAGAAGGACCGTGGAGCTAGCGGCGAATTCGGAGAGCTCTTCGCTGCACTGCGCCGCTCGCAAGCGGCTTCGTTCTTCGCCTTCTGCCGTCCGGCGAGAGCTGAACTCCAGCGGTCAGTTGCAGCTCTGCCCAACAGCGTGTTCTCAGTTCTGCGGGCAAGCACGCCCTCTTGCCTTGGCCCCGAGAGCAAAGCCCCGAGCGAGCACTCGACTCAGTGCAATGCACCCGGAAGGACGCTCTCGCTCGCCTTTCAAGGAGCGATTCCTAACAGCAGAAGCAGCAGAGGCACAAACTGCATGACGAGAAGGGACAACGTAGAACACGTCTCTGTCCTGGCACATTTTCGTGTGCGATACTTCCCTCCGGGTCTTCGGGCCTTGCGAAGCCCTGTGTACTGCGAGCGCTGCTACTCGCAGCTGAGAAGGACCGTGGAGCTAGCGGCGAATTCGGAGAGCTCTTCCTTGCACTGCGCCGCTCGCAAGCGGCTTCGTTCTTCGCCTTCTGCCGTCCGGCGAGAGCTGAACTCCAGCGGTCAGTTGCAGCTCTGCCCAACAGCGTGTTCTCAGTTCTGCGGGCAAGCACGCCCTCTTGCCTTGGCCCCGAGAGCAAAGCCCCGAGCGAGCACTCGACTCAGTGCAATGCACCCGGAAGGACGCTCTCGCTCGCCTTTCAAGGAGCGATTCCTAACAGCAGAAGCAGCAGAGGCACAAACTGCATGACGAGAAGGGACAACGTAGAACACGTCTCTGTCCTGGCACATTTTCGTGTGCGATACTTCCCTCCGGGTCTTCGGGCCTTGCGAAGCTCTGTGTACTGCGAGCGCTGCTACTCGCAGCTGAGAAGGACCGTGGAGCTAGCGGCGAATTCGGAGAGCTCTTCGCTGCACTGCGCCGCTCGCAAGCGGCTTCGTTCTTCGCCTTCTGCCGTCCGGCGAGAGCTGAACTCCAGCGGTCAGTTGCAGCTCTGCCCAACAGCGTGTTCTCAGTTCTGCGGGCAAGCACGCCCTCTTGCCTTGGCCCCGAGTGCAAAGACCCGAGCGAGCACTCGACTCAGTGCAATGCACCCGGAAGGACGCTCTCGCTCGTCTTTCAAGGAGCGATTCCTAACAGCAGAAGCAGCAGAGGCACAAACTGCATGACGAGAAGGGACAACGTAGAACACGTCTCTGTCCTGGCACATTTTCGTGTGCGATACTTCCCTCCGGGTCTTCGGGCCTTGCGAAGCTCTGTGTACTGCGAGCGCTGCTACTCGCAGCTGAGAAGGACCGTGGAGCTAGCGGCGAATTCAGAGAGCTCTTCGCTGCACTGCGCCGCTCGCAAGCGGCTTCGTTCTTCGCCTTCTGCCGTCCGGCGAGAGCTGAACTCCAGCGGTCAGTTGCAGCTCTGCCCAACAGCGTGTTCTCAGTTCTGCGGGCAAGCACGCCCTCTTGCCTTGGCCCCGAGAGCAAAGTCCCGAGCGAGCACTCGACTCAGTGCAATGCACCCGGAAGGACGCTCTCGCTCGTCTTTCAAGGAGCGATTCCTAACAGCAGAAGCAGCAGAGGCACAAACTGCATGACGAGAAGGGACAACGTAAAACACGTCTCTGTCCTGGCACATTTTCGTGTGCGATACTTCCCTCCGGGTCTTCGGGCCTTGCGAAGCTCTGTGTACTGCGAGCGCTGCTACTCGCAGCTGAGAAGGACCGTGGAGCTAGCGGCGAATTCGGAGAGCTCTTCGCTGCACTGCGCCGCTCGCAAGCGGCTTCGTTCTTCGCCTTCTGCCGTCCGGCGAGAGCTGAACTCCAGCGGTCAGTTGCAGCTCTGCCCAACAGCGTGTTCTCAGTTCTGCGGGCAAGCACGCCCTCTTGCCTTGGCCCCGAGTGCAAAGTCCCGAGCGAGCACTCGACTCAGTGCAATGCACCCGGAAGGACGCTCTCGCTCGTCTTTCAAGGAGCGATTCCTAACAGCAGAAGCAGCAGAGGCACAAACTGCATGACGAGAAGGGACAACGTAGAACACGTCTCTGTCCTGGCACATTTTCGTGTGCGATACTTCCCTCCGGGTCTTCGGGCCTTGCGAAGCCCTGTGTACTGCGAGCGCTGCTACTCGCAGCTGAGAAGGACCGTGGAGCTAGCGGCGAATTCGGAGAGCTCTTCGCTGCACTGCGCCGCTCGCAAGCGGCTTCGTTCTTCGCCTTTTGCCGTCCGGCGAGAGCTGAACTCCAGCGGTCAGTTGCAGCTCTGCCCAACAGCGTGTTCTCAGTTCTGCGGGCAAGCACGCCCTCTTGCCTTGGCCCCGAGTGCAAAGACCCGAGCGAGCACTCGACTCAGTGCAATGCACCCGGAAGGACGCTCTCGCTCGTCTTTCAAGGAGCGATTCCTAACAGCAGAAGCAGCAGAGGCACAAACTGCATGACGAGAAGGGACAACGTAGAACACGTCTCTGTCCTGGCACATTTTCGTGTGCGATACTTCCCTCCGGGTCTTCGGGCCTTGCGAAGCCCTGTGTACTGCGAGCGCTGCTACTCGCAGCTGAGAAGGACCGTGGAGCTAGCGGCGAATTCGGAGAGCTCTTCGCTGCACTGCGCCGCTCGCAAGCGGCTTCGTTCTTCGCCTTCTGCCGTCCGGCGAGAGCTGAACTCCAGCGGTCAGTTGCAGCTCTGCCCAACAGCGTGTTCTCAGTTCTGCGGGCAAGCACGCCCTCTTGCCTTGGCCCCGAGAGCAAAGTCCCGAGCGAGCACTCGACTCAGTGCAATGCACCCGGAAGGACGCTCTCGCTCGTCTTTCAAGGAGCGATTCCTAACAGCAGAAGCAGCAGAGGCACAAACTGCATGACGAGAAGGGACAACGTAGAACACGTCTCTGTCCTGGCACATTTTCGTGTGCGATACTTCCCTCCGGGTCTTCGGGCCTTGCGAAGCCCTGTGTACTGCGAGCGCTGCTACTCGCAGCTGAGAAGGACCGTGGAGCTAGCGGCGAATTCGGAGAGCTCTTCGCTGCACTGCGCCGCTCGCAAGCGGCTTCGTTCTTCGCCTTCTGCCGTCCGGCGAGAGCTGAACTCCAGCGGTCAGTTGCAGCTCTGCCCAACAGCGTGTTCTCAGTTCTGCGGGCAAGCACGCCCTCTTGCCTTGGCCCCGAGAGCAAAGTCCCGAGCGAGCACTCGACTCAGTGCAATGCACCCGGAAGGACGCTCTCGCTCGTCTTTCAAGGAGCGATTCCTAACAGCAGAAGCAGCAGAGGCACAAACTTCATGACGAGAAGGGACAACGTAGAACACGTCTCTGTCCTGGCACATTTTCGTGTGCGATACTTCCCTCCGGGTCTTCGGGCCTTGCGAAGCTCTGTGTACTGCGAGCGCTGCTACTCGCAGCTGAGAAGGACCGTGGAGCTAGCGGCGAATTCGGAGAGCTCTTCGCTGCACTGCGCCGCTCGCAAGCGGCTTCGTTCTTCGCCTTCTGCCGTCCGGCGAGAGCTGAACTCCAGCGGTCAGTTGCAGCTCTGCCCAACAGCGTGTTCTCAGTTCTGCGGGCAAGCACGCCCTCTTGCCTTGGCCCCGAGAGCAAAGTCCCGAGCGAGCACTCGACTCAGTGCAATGCACCCGGAAGGACGCTCTCGCTCGTCTTTCAAGGAGCGATTACCTACAGCAAAAGCAGCAGAGGCACAAACTGCATGACGAGAAGGGACAACGTAGAACACGTCTCTGTCCTGGCACATTTTCGTGTGCGATACTTCCCTCCGGGTCTTCGGGCCTTGCGAAGCTCTGTGTACTGCGAGCGCTGCTACTCGCAGCTGAGAAGGACCGTGGAGCTAGCGGCGAATTCGGAGAGCTCTTCGCTGCACTGCGCCGCTCGCAAGCGGCTTCGTTCTTCGCCTTCTGCCGTCCGGCGAGAGCTGAACTCCAGCGGTCAGTTGCAGCTCTGCCCAACAGCGTGTTCTCAGTTCTGCGGGCAAGCACGCCCTCTTGCCTTGGCCCCGAGAGCAAAGTCCCGAGCGAGCACTCGACTCAGTGCAATGCACCCGGAAGGACGCTCTCGCTCGTCTTTCAAGGAGCGATTCCTAACAGCAGAAGCAGCAGAGGCACAAACTGCATGACGAGAAGGGACAACGTAGAACACGTCTCTGTCCTGGCACATTTTCGTGTGCGATACTTCCCTCCGGGTCTTCGGGCCTTGCGAAGCCCTGTGTACTGCGAGCGCTGCTACTCGCAGCTGAGAAGGACCGTGGAGCTAGCGGCGAATTCGGAGAGCTCTTCGCTGCACTGCGCCGCTCGCAAGCGGCTTCGTTCTTCGCCTTCTGCCGTCCGGCGAGAGCTGAACTCCAGCGGTCAGTTGCAGCTCTGCCCAACAGCGTGTTCTCAGTTCTGCGGGCAAGCACGCCCTCTTGCCTTGGCCCCGAGAGCAAAGTCCCGAGCGAGCACTCGACTCAGTGCAATGCACCCGGAAGGACGCTCTCGCTCGTCTTTCAAGGAGCGATTCCTAACAGCAGAAGCAGCAGAGGCACAAACTTCATGACGAGAAGGGACAACGTAGAACACGTCTCTGTCCTGGCACATTTTCGTGTGCGATACTTCCCTCCGGGTCTTCGGGCCTTGCGAAGCTCTGTGTACTGCGAGCGCTGCTACTCGCAGCTGAGAAGGACCGTGGAGCTAGCGGCGAATTCGGAGAGCTCTTCGCTGCACTGCGCCGCTCGCAAGCGGCTTCGTTCTTCGCCTTCTGCCGTCCGGCGAGAGCTGAACTCCAGCGGTCAGTTGCAGCTCTGCCCAACAGCGTGTTCTCAGTTCTGCGGGCAAGCACGCCCTCTTGCCTTGGCCCCGAGAGCAAAGTCCCGAGCGAGCACTCGACTCAGTGCAATGCACCCGGAAGGACGCTCTCGCTCGTCTTTCAAGGAGCGATTCCTAACAGCAGAAGCAGCAGAGGCACAAACTGCATGACGAGAAGGGACAACGTAGAACACGTCTCTGTCCTGGCACATTTTCGTGTGCGATACTTCCCTCCGGGTCTTCGGGCCTTGCGAAGCCCTGTGTACTGCGAGCGCTGCTACTCGCAGCTGAGAAGGACCGTGGAGCTAGCGGCGAATTCGGAGAGCTCTTCGCTGCACTGCGCCGCTCGCAAGCGGCTTCGTTCTTCGCCTTCTGCCGTCCGGCGAGAGCTGAACTCCAGCGGTCAGTTGCAGCTCTGCCCAACAGCGTGTTCTCAGTTCTGCGGGCAAGCACGCCCTCTTGCCTTGGCCCCGAGAGCAAAGTCCCGAGCGAGCACTCGACTCAGTGCAATGCACCCGGAAGGACGCTCTCGCTCGTCTTTCAAGGAGCGATTCCTAACAGCAGAAGCAGCAGAGGCACAAACTTCATGACGAGAAGGGACAACGTAGAACACGTCTCTGTCCTGGCACATTTTCGTGTGCGATACTTCCCTCCGGGTCTTCGGGCCTTGCGAAGCTCTGTGTACTGCGAGCGCTGCTACTCGCAGCTGAGAAGGACCGTGGAGCTAGCGGCGAATTCGGAGAGCTCTTCGCTGCACTGCGCCGCTCGCAAGCGGCTTCGTTCTTCGCCTTCTGCCGTCCGGCGAGAGCTGAACTCCAGCGGTCAGTTGCAGCTCTGCCCAACAGCGTGTTCTCAGTTCTGCGGGCAAGCACGCCCTCTTGCCTTGGCCCCGAGAGCAAAGTCCCGAGCGAGCACTCGACTCAGTGCAATGCACCCGGAAGGACGCTCTCGCTCGTCTTTCAAGGAGCGATTACCTACAGCAAAAGCAGCAGAGGCACAAACTGCATGACGAGAAGGGACAACGTAGAACACGTCTCTGTCCTGGCACATTTTCGTGTGCGATACTTCCCTCCGGGTCTTCGGGCCTTGCGAAGCTCTGTGTACTGCGAGCGCTGCTACTCGCAGCTGAGAAGGACCGTGGAGCTAGCGGCGAATTCGGAGAGCTCTTCGCTGCACTGCGCCGCTCGCAAGCGGCTTCGTTCTTCGCCTTCTGCCGTCCGGCGAGAGCTGAACTCCAGCGGTCAGTTGCAGCTCTGCCCAACAGCGTGTTCTCAGTTCTGCGGGCAAGCACGCCCTCTTGCCTTGGCCCCGAGAGCAAAGTCCCGAGCGAGCACTCGACTCAGTGCAATGCACCCGGAAGGACGCTCTCGCTCGTCTTTCAAGGAGCGATTCCTAACAGCAGAAGCAGCAGAGGCACAAACTGCATGACGAGAAGGGACAACGTAGAACACGTCTCTGTCCTGGCGCATTTTCGTGTGCGATACTTCCCTCCGGGTCTTCGGGCCTTGCGAAGCTCTGTGTACTGCGAGCGCTGCTACTCGCAGCTGAGAAGGACCGTGGAGCTAGCGGCGAATTCGGAGAGCTCTTCGCTGCACTGCGCCGCTCGCAAGCGGCTTCGTTTTCGCCTTTTGCCGTCCGGCGAGAGCTGAACTCCAGCGGTCAGTTGCAGCTCTGCCCAACAGCGTGTTCTCAGTTCTGCGGGCAAGCACGCCCTCTTGCCTTGGCCCCGAGTGCAAAGTCCCGAGCGAGCACTCGACTCAGTGCAATGCACCCGGAAGGACGCTCTCGCTCGTCTTTCAAGGAGCGATTCCTAACAGCAGAAGCAGCAGAGGCACAAACTGCATGACGAGAAGGGACAACGTAGAACACGTCTCTGTCCTGGCACATTTTCGTGTGCGATACTTCCCTCCGGGTCCTCGGTCCTTGCGAAGCTCTGTGTACTGCGAGCGCTGCTACTCGCAGCTGAGAAGGACCGTGGAGCTAGCGGCGAATTCGGAGAGCTCTTCGCTGCACTGCGCCGCTCGCAAGCGGCTTCGTTCTTCGCCTTCTGCCGTCCGGCGAGAGCTGAACTCCAGCGGTCAGTTGCAGCTCTGCCCAACAGCGTGTTCTCAGTTCTGCGGGCAAGCACGCCCTCTTGCCTTGGCCCCGAGTGCAAAGTCCCGAGCGAGCACTCGACTCAGTGCAATGCACCCGGAAGGACGCTCTCGCTCGTCTTTCAAGGAGCGATTCCTAACAGCAGAAGCAGCAGAGGCACAAACTGCATGACGAGAAG